>NC_133223.1:22495409-22762909 GCF_040436345.1 Pagrus major
CTGCCTTAAGGCTGGCATTAGGGTTAGGGTTAGGGTTAGGGTTATGGAGCTAGGGTTAGGGTTACGGGCGTCTTTTGACCGATTGACTCGAAATTCGTCACGAATGTGGTCCTCTACTCGCTGAATGAGACACAGCAGTCCCCATCGGATTCCGGTGAAATTTGTATTTTTGGTGAATATTTTAAAGAAAAAAGTGGCCCATTTTTTCAATAGCTTCCAGGTCTTTGGACCGATTGACTCGAAATCGCTCCCAAATGTGCTCCTATACTGGCTGAACGAGACACAGCAGTCCCCATCGGATTCCGGTGAAATTTGTATTTTTGGTGAATATTTTAGTGAAAAGAGACAATGTTTCATGAGACTGCCTTAAGGCTGGCATTAGGGTTAGGGTTAGGGTTAGGGTTATGGAGCTAGGGTTAGGGTTACGGGCGTCTTTTGACCGATTGACTCGAAATTCGTCACGAATGTGGTCCTCTACTCGCTGAATGAGACACAGCAGTCCCCATCGGATTCCGGTGAAATTTGTATTTTTGGTGAATATTTTAAAGAAAAAAGTGGCCCATTTTTTCAATAGCTTCCAGGTCTTTAGACCGATTGACTCGAAATCGCTCCCAAATGTGCTCCTATACTGGCTGAACGAGACACAGCAGTCCCCATCGGATTCCGGTGAAATTTGTATTTTTGGTGAATATTTTAGTGAAAAGAGACAATGTTTCATGAGACTGCCTTAAGGCTGGCATTAGGGTTAGGGTTAGGGTTAGGGTTATGGAGCTAGGGTTAGGGTTACGGGCGTCTTTTGACCGATTGACTCGAAATTCGTCACGAATGTGGTCCTCTACTCGCTGAATGAGACACAGCAGTCCCCATCGGATTCCGGTGAAATTTGTATTTTTGGTGAATATTTTAAAGAAAAAAGTGGCCCATTTTTTCAATAGCTTCCAGGTCTTTGGACCGATTGACTCGAAATCGCTCCCAAATGTGCTCCTATACTGGCTGAACGAGACACAGCAGTCCCCATCGGATTCCGGTGAAATTTGTATTTTTGGTGAATATTTTAAAGAAAAAAGTGGCCCATTTTTTCAATAGCTTCCAGGTCTTTGGACCGATTGACTCGAAATCGCTCCCAAATGTGCTCCTATACTGGCTGAACGAGACACAGCAGTCCCCATCGGATTCCGGTGAAATTTGTATTTTTGGTGAATATTTTAGTGAAAAGAGACAATGTTTCATGAGACTACCTTAAGGCTGGCATTAGGGTGAGGGTTAGGGTTAGGGTTATGGAGCTAGGGTTAGGGTTACGGTCGTCTTTTGACCGATTGACTCGAAATTCGTCACGAATGTGGTCCTCTACTCGCTGAATGAGACACAAAAGTCCCCATCGGATTCCGGTGAAATTTGTATTTTTGGTGAATATTTTAAAGAAAAAAGTGGCCCATTTTTTCAATAGCTTCCAGGTCTTTGGACCGATTGACTCGAAATCGCTCCCAAATGTGCTCCTATACTGGCTGAACGAGACACAGCAGTCCCCATCGGATTCCGGTGAAATTTGTATTTTTGGTGAATATTTTAGTGAAAAGAGACAATGTTTCATGAGACTGCCTTAAGGCTGGCATTAGGGTTAGGGTTAGGGTTAGGGTTATGGAGCTAGGGTTAGGGTTACGGGCGTCTTTTGACCGATTGACTCGAAATTCGTCACGAATGTGGTCCTCTACTCGCTGAATGAGACACAGCAGTCCCCATCGGATTCCGGTGAAATTTGTATTTTTGGTGAATATTTTAAAGAAAAAAGTGGCCCATTTTTTCAATAGCTTCCAGGTCTTTGGACCGATTGACTCGAAATCGCTCCCAAATGTGCTCCTATACTGGCTGAACGAGACACAGCAGTCCCCATCGGATTCCGGTGAAATTTGTATTTTTGGTGAATATTTTAGTGAAAAGAGACAATGTTTCATGAGACTGCCTTAAGGCTGGCATTAGGGTTAGGGTTAGGGTTAGGGTTATGGAGCTAGGGTTAGGGTTACGGGCGTCTTTTGACCGATTGACTCGAAATTCGTCACGAATGTGGTCCTCTACTCGCTGAATGAGACACAGCAGTCCCCATCGGATTCCGGTGAAATTTGTATTTTTGGTGAATATTTTAAAGAAAAAAGTGGCCCATTTTTTCAATAGCTTCCAGGTCTTTGGACCGATTGACTCGAAATCGCTCCCAAATGTGCTCCTATACTGGCTGAACGAGACACAGCAGTCCCCATCGGATTCCGGTGAAATTTGTATTTTTGGTGAATATTTTAAAGAAAAAAGTGGCCCATTTTTTCAATAGCTTCCAGGTCTTTGGACCGATTGACTCGAAATCGCTCCCAAATGTGCTCCTATACTGGCTGAACGAGACACAGCAGTCCCCATCGGATTCCGGTGAAATTTGTATTTTTGGTGAATATTTTAGTGAAAAGAGACAATGTTTCATGAGACTACCTTAAGGCTGGCATTAGGGTGAGGGTTAGGGTTAGGGTTATGGAGCTAGGGTTAGGGTTACGGTCGTCTTTTGACCGATTGACTCGAAATTCGTCACGAATGTGGTCCTCTACTCGCTGAATGAGACACAAAAGTCCCCATCGGATTCCGGTGAAATTTGTATTTTTGGTGAATATTTTAAAGAAAAAAGTGGCCCATTTTTTCAATAGCTTCCAGGTCTTTGGACCGATTGACTCGAAATCGCTCCCAAATGTGCTCCTATACTGGCTGAACGAGACACAGCAGTCCCCATCGGATTCCGGTGAAATTTGTATTTTTGGTGAATATTTTAGTGAAAAGAGACAATGTTTCATGAGACTGCCTTAAGGCTGGCATTAGGGTTAGGGTTAGGGTTAGGGTTATGGAGCTAGGGTTAGGGTTACGGGCGTCTTTTGACCGATTGACTCGAAATTCGTCACGAATGTGGTCCTCTACTCGCTGAATGAGACACAGCAGTCCCCATCGGATTCCGGTGAAATTTGTATTTTTGGTGAATATTTTAAAGAAAAAAGTGGCCCATTTTTTCAATAGCTTCCAGGTCTTTGGACCGATTGACTCGAAATCGCTCCCAAATGTGCTCCTATACTGGCTGAACGAGACACAGCAGTCCCCATCGGATTCCGGTGAAATTTGTATTTTTGGTGAATATTTTAGTGAAAAGAGACAATGTTTCATGAGACTGCCTTAAGGCTGGCATTAGGGTTAGGGTTAGGGTTAGGGTTATGGAGCTAGGGTTAGGGTTACGGGCGTCTTTTGACCGATTGACTCGAAATTCGTCACGAATGTGGTCCTCTACTTGCTGAATGAGACACAGCAGTCCCCATCGGATTCCGGTGAAATTTGTATTTTTGGTGAATATTTTAAAGAAAAAAGTGGCCCATTTTTTCAATAGCTTCCAGGTCTTTGGACCGATTGACTCGAAATCGCTCCCAAATGTGCTCCTATACTGGCTGAACGAGACACAGCAGTCCCCATCGGATTCCGGTGAAATTTGTATTTTTGGTGAATATTTTAGTGAAAAGAGACAATGTTTCATGAGACTGCCTTAAGGCTGGCATTAGGGTTAGGGTTAGGGTTAGGGTTATGGAGCTAGGGTTAGGGTTACGGGCGTCTTTTGACCGATTGACTCGAAATTCGTCACGAATGTGGTCCTCTACTCGCTGAATGAGACACAGCAGTCCCCATCGGATTCCGGTGAAATTTGTATTTTTGGTGAATATTTTAAAGAAAAAAGTGGCCCATTTTTTCAATAGCTTCCAGGTCTTTAGACCGATTGACTCGAAATCGCTCCCAAATGTGCTCCTATACTGGCTGAACGAGACACAGCAGTCCCCATCGGATTCCGGTGAAATTTGTATTTTTGGTGAATATTTTAGTGAAAAGAGACAATGTTTCATGAGACTGCCTTAAGGCTGGCATTAGGGTTAGGGTTAGGGTTAGGGTTATGGAGCTAGGGTTAGGGTTACGGGCGTCTTTTGACCGATTGACTCGAAATTCGTCACGAATGTGGTCCTCTACTCGCTGAATGAGACACAGCAGTCCCCATCGGATTCCGGTGAAATTTGTATTTTTGGTGAATATTTTAAAGAAAAAAGTGGCCCATTTTTTCAATAGCTTCCAGGTCTTTGGACCGATTGACTCGAAATCGCTCCCAAATGTGCTCCTATACTGGCTGAACGAGACACAGCAGTCCCCATCGGATTCCGGTGAAATTTGTATTTTTGGTGAATATTTTAAAGAAAAAAGTGGCCCATTTTTTCAATAGCTTCCAGGTCTTTGGACCGATTGACTCGAAATCGCTCCCAAATGTGCTCCTATACTGGTTGAACGAGACACAGCAGTCCCCATCGGATTCCGGTGAAATTTGTATTTTTGGTGAATATTTTAGTGAAAAGAGACAATGTTTCATGAGACTGCCTTAAGGCTGGCATTAGGGTTAGGGTTAGGGTTAGGGTTATGGAGCTAGGGTTAGGGTTACGGGCGTCTTTTGACCGATTGACTCGAAATCGCTCCCAAATGTGCTCCTATACTGGCTGAACGAGACACAGCAGTCCCCATCGGATTCCGGTGAAATTTGTATTTTTGGTGAATATTTTAGTGAAAAGAGACAATGTTTCATGAGACTGCCTTAAGGCTGGCATTAGGGTTAGGGTTAGGGTTAGGGTTATGGAGCTAGGGTTAGGGTTACGGGCGTCTTTTGACCGATTGACTCGAAATTCGTCACGAATGTGGTCCTCTACTCGCTGAATGAGACACAGCAGTCCCCATCGGATTCCGGTGAAATTTGTATTTTTGGTGAATATTTTAAAGAAAAAAGTGGCCCATTTTTTCAATAGCTTCCAGGTCTTTGGACCGATTGACTCGAAATCGCTCCCAAATGTGCTCCTATACTGGCTGAACGAGACACAGCAGTCCCCATCGGATTCCGGTGAAATTTGTATTTTTGGTGAATATTTTAAAGAAAAAAGTGGCCCATTTTTTCAATAGCTTCCAGGTCTTTGGACCGATTGACTCGAAATCGCTCCCAAATGTGCTCCTATACTGGTTGAACGAGACACAGCAGTCCCCATCGGATTCCGGTGAAATTTGTATTTTTGGTGAATATTTTAGTGAAAAGAGACAATGTTTCATGAGACTGCCTTAAGGCTGGCATTAGGGTTAGGGTTAGGGTTAGGGTTATGGAGCTAGGGTTAGGGTTACGGGCGTCTTTTGACCGATTGACTCGAAATTCGTCACGAATGTGGTCCTCTACTCGCTGAATGAGACACAGCAGTCCCCATCGGATTCCGGTGAAATTTGTATTTTTGGTGAATATTTTAAAGAAAAAAGTGGCCCATTTTTTCAATAGCTTCCAGGTCTTTGGACCGATTGACTCGAAATCGCTCCCAAATGTGCTCCTATACTGGCTGAACGAGACACAGCAGTCCCCATCGGATTCCGGTGAAATTTGTATTTTTGGTGAATATTTTAGTGAAAAGAGACAATGTTTCATGAGACTGCCTTAAGGCTGGCATTAGGGTTAGGGTTAGGGTTAGGGTTATGGAGCTAGGGTTAGGGTTACGGGCGTCTTTTGACCGATTGACTCGAAATTCGTCACGAATGTGGTCCTCTACTCGCTGAATGAGACACAGCAGTCCCCATCGGATTCCGGTGAAATTTGTATTTTTGGTGAATATTTTAAAGAAAAAAGTGGCCCATTTTTTCAATAGCTTCCAGGTCTTTAGACCGATTGACTCGAAATCGCTCCCAAATGTGCTCCTATACTGGCTGAACGAGACACAGCAGTCCCCATCGGATTCCGGTGAAATTTGTATTTTTGGTGAATATTTTAGTGAAAAGAGACAATGTTTCATGAGACTGCCTTAAGGCTGGCATTAGGGTTAGGGTTAGGGTTAGGGTTATGGAGCTAGGGTTAGGGTTACGGGCGTCTTTTGACCGATTGACTCGAAATTCGTCACGAATGTGGTCCTCTACTCGCTGAATGAGACACAGCAGTCCCCATCGGATTCCGGTGAAATTTGTATTTTTGGTGAATATTTTAAAGAAAAAAGTGGCCCATTTTTTCAATAGCTTCCAGGTCTTTGGACCGATTGACTCGAAATCGCTCCCAAATGTGCTCCTATACTGGCTGAACGAGACACAGCAGTCCCCATCGGATTCCGGTGAAATTTGTATTTTTGGTGAATATTTTAGTGAAAAGAGACAATGTTTCATGAGACTGCCTTAAGGCTGGCATTAGGGTTAGGGTTAGGGTTAGGGTTATGGAGCTAGGGTTAGGGTTACGGGCGTCTTTTGACCGATTGACTCGAAATTCGTCACGAATGTGGTCCTCTACTCGCTGAATGAGACACAGCAGTCCCCATCGGATTCCGGTGAAATTTGTATTTTTGGTGAATATTTTAAAGAAAAAAGTGGCCCATTTTTTCAATAGCTTCCAGGTCTTTAGACCGATTGACTCGAAATCGCTCCCAAATGTGCTCCTATACTGGCTGAACGAGACACAGCAGTCCCCATCGGATTCCGGTGAAATTTGTATTTTTGGTGAATATTTTAGTGAAAAGAGACAATGTTTCATGAGACTGCCTTAAGGCTGGCATTAGGGTTAGGGTTAGGGTTAGGGTTATGGAGCTAGGGTTAGGGTTACGGGCGTCTTTTGACCGATTGACTCGAAATTCGTCACGAATGTGGTCCTCTACTCGCTGAATGAGACACAGCAGTCCCCATCGGATTCCGGTGAAATTTGTATTTTTGGTGAATATTTTAAAGAAAAAAGTGGCCCATTTTTTCAATAGCTTCCAGGTCTTTGGACCGATTGACTCGAAATCGCTCCCAAATGTGCTCCTATACTGGCTGAACGAGACACAGCAGTCCCCATCGGATTCCGGTGAAATTTGTATTTTTGGTGAATATTTTAAAGAAAAAAGTGGCCCATTTTTTCAATAGCTTCCAGGTCTTTGGACCGATTGACTCGAAATCGCTCCCAAATGTGCTCCTATACTGGCTGAACGAGACACAGCAGTCCCCATCGGATTCCGGTGAAATTTGTATTTTTGGTGAATATTTTAGTGAAAAGAGACAATGTTTCATGAGACTACCTTAAGGCTGGCATTAGGGTTAGGGTTAGGGTTAGGGTTATGGAGCTAGGGTTAGGGTTACGGTCGTCTTTTGACCGATTGACTCGAAATTCGTCACGAATGTGGTCCTCTACTCGCTGAATGAGACACAAAAGTCCCCATCGGATTCCGGTGAAATTTGTATTTTTGGTGAATATTTTAAAGAAAAAAGTGGCCCATTTTTTCAATAGCTTCCAGGTCTTTGGACCGATTGACTCGAAATCGCTCCCAAATGTGCTCCTATACTGGCTGAACGAGACACAGCAGTCCCCATCGGATTCCGGTGAAATTTGTATTTTTGGTGAATATTTTAGTGAAAAGAGACAATGTTTCATGAGACTGCCTTAAGGCTGGCATTAGGGTTAGGGTTAGGGTTAGGGTTATGGAGCTAGGGTTAGGGTTACGGGCGTCTTTTGACCGATTGACTCGAAATTCGTCACGAATGTGGTCCTCTACTCGCTGAATGAGACACAGCAGTCCCCATCGGATTCCGGTGAAATTTGTATTTTTGGTGAATATTTTAAAGAAAAAAGTGGCCCATTTTTTCAATAGCTTCCAGGTCTTTGGACCGATTGACTCGAAATCGCTCCCAAATGTGCTCCTATACTGGCTGAACGAGACACAGCAGTCCCCATCGGATTCCGGTGAAATTTGTATTTTTGGTGAATATTTTAGTGAAAAGAGACAATGTTTCATGAGACTGCCTTAAGGCTGGCATTAGGGTTAGGGTTAGGGTTAGGGTTATGGAGCTAGGGTTAGGGTTACGGGCGTCTTTTGACCGATTGACTCGAAATTCGTCACGAATGTGGTCCTCTACTCGCTGAATGAGACACAGCAGTCCCCATCGGATTCCGGTGAAATTTGTATTTTTGGTGAATATTTTAAAGAAAAAAGTGGCCCATTTTTTCAATAGCTTCCAGGTCTTTAGACCGATTGACTCGAAATCGCTCCCAAATGTGCTCCTATACTGGCTGAACGAGACACAGCAGTCCCCATCGGATTCCGGTGAAATTTGTATTTTTGGTGAATATTTTAGTGAAAAGAGACAATGTTTCATGAGACTGCCTTAAGGCTGGCATTAGGGTTAGGGTTAGGGTTAGGGTTATGGAGCTAGGGTTAGGGTTACGGGCGTCTTTTGACCGATTGACTCGAAATTCGTCACGAATGTGGTCCTCTACTCGCTGAATGAGACACAGCAGTCCCCATCGGATTCCGGTGAAATTTGTATTTTTGGTGAATATTTTAAAGAAAAAAGTGGCCCATTTTTTCAATAGCTTCCAGGTCTTTGGACCGATTGACTCGAAATCGCTCCCAAATGTGCTCCTATACTGGCTGAACGAGACACAGCAGTCCCCATCGGATTCCGGTGAAATTTGTATTTTTGGTGAATATTTTAAAGAAAAAAGTGGCCCATTTTTTCAATAGCTTCCAGGTCTTTGGACCGATTGACTCGAAATCGCTCCCAAATGTGCTCCTATACTGGCTGAACGAGACACAGCAGTCCCCATCGGATTCCGGTGAAATTTGTATTTTTGGTGAATATTTTAGTGAAAAGAGACAATGTTTCATGAGACTACCTTAAGGCTGGCATTAGGGTTAGGGTTAGGGTTAGGGTTATGGAGCTAGGGTTAGGGTTACGGTCGTCTTTTGACCGATTGACTCGAAATTCGTCACGAATGTGGTCCTCTACTCGCTGAATGAGACACAAAAGTCCCCATCGGATTCCGGTGAAATTTGTATTTTTGGTGAATATTTTAAAGAAAAAAGTGGCCCATTTTTTCAATAGCTTCCAGGTCTTTGGACCGATTGACTCGAAATCGCTCCCAAATGTGCTCCTATACTGGCTGAACGAGACACAGCAGTCCCCATCGGATTCCGGTGAAATTTGTATTTTTGGTGAATATTTTAGTGAAAAGAGACAATGTTTCATGAGACTGCCTTAAGGCTGGCATTAGGGTTAGGGTTAGGGTTAGGGTTATGGAGCTAGGGTTAGGGTTACGGGCGTCTTTTGACCGATTGACTCGAAATTCGTCACGAATGTGGTCCTCTACTCGCTGAATGAGACACAGCAGTCCCCATCGGATTCCGGTGAAATTTGTATTTTTGGTGAATATTTTAAAGAAAAAAGTGGCCCATTTTTTCAATAGCTTCCAGGTCTTTGGACCGATTGACTCGAAATCGCTCCCAAATGTGCTCCTATACTGGCTGAACGAGACACAGCAGTCCCCATCGGATTCCGGTGAAATTTGTATTTTTGGTGAATATTTTAGTGAAAAGAGACAATGTTTCATGAGACTGCCTTAAGGCTGGCATTAGGGTTAGGGTTAGGGTTAGGGTTATGGAGCTAGGGTTAGGGTTACGGGCGTCTTTTGACCGATTGACTCGAAATTCGTCACGAATGTGGTCCTCTACTCGCTGAATGAGACACAGCAGTCCCCATCGGATTCCGGTGAAATTTGTATTTTTGGTGAATATTTTAAAGAAAAAAGTGGCCCATTTTTTCAATAGCTTCCAGGTCTTTAGACCGATTGACTCGAAATCGCTCCCAAATGTGCTCCTATACTGGCTGAACGAGACACAGCAGTCCCCATCGGATTCCGGTGAAATTTGTATTTTTGGTGAATATTTTAGTGAAAAGAGACAATGTTTCATGAGACTGCCTTAAGGCTGGCATTAGGGTTAGGGTTAGGGTTAGGGTTATGGAGCTAGGGTTAGGGTTACGGGCGTCTTTTGACCGATTGACTCGAAATTCGTCACGAATGTGGTCCTCTACTCGCTGAATGAGACACAGCAGTCCCCATCGGATTCCGGTGAAATTTGTATTTTTGGTGAATATTTTAAAGAAAAAAGTGGCCCATTTTTTCAATAGCTTCCAGGTCTTTGGACCGATTGACTCGAAATCGCTCCCAAATGTGCTCCTATACTGGCTGAACGAGACACAGCAGTCCCCATCGGATTCCGGTGAAATTTGTATTTTTGGTGAATATTTTAAAGAAAAAAGTGGCCCATTTTTTCAATAGCTTCCAGGTCTTTGGACCGATTGACTCGAAATTGCTCCCAAATGTGCTCCTATACTGGCTGAACGAGACACAGCAGTCCCCATCGGATTCCGGTGAAATTTGTATTTTTGGTGAATATTTTAAAGAAAAAAGTGGCCCATTTTTTCAATAGCTTCCAGGTCTTTGGACCGATTGACTCGAAATCGCTCCCAAATGTGCTCCTATACTGGCTGAACGAGACACAGCAGTCCCCATCGGATTCCGGTGAAATTTGTATTTTTGGTGAATATTTTAGTGAAAAGAGACAATGTTTCATGAGACTGCCTTAAGGCTGGCATTAGGGTTAGGGTTAGGGTTAGGGTTATGGAGCTAGGGTTAGGGTTACGGGCGTCTTTTGACCGATTGACTCGAAATTCGTCACGAATGTGGTCCTCTACTCGCTGAATGAGACACAGCAGTCCCCATCGGATTCCGGTGAAATTTGTATTTTTGGTGAATATTTTAAAGAAAAAAGTGGCCCATTTTTTCAATAGCTTCCAGGTCTTTGGACCGATTGACTCGAAATCGCTCCCAAATGTGCTCCTATACTGGCTGAACGAGACACAGCAGTCCCCATCGGATTCCGGTGAAATTTGTATTTTTGGTGAATATTTTAGTGAAAAGAGACAATGTTTCATGAGACTGCCTTAAGGCTGGCATTAGGGTTAGGGTTAGGGTTAGGGTTATGGAGCTAGGGTTAGTGTTACGGTCGTCTTTTGACCGATTGACTCGAAATTCGTCACGAATGTGGTCCTCTACTCGCTGAATGAGACACAGCAGTCCCCATCGGATTCCGGTGAAATTTGTATTTTTGGTGAATATTTTAAAGAAAAATGTGGCCCATTTTTTCAATAGCTTCCAGGTCTTTGGACCGATTGACTCGAAATCGCTCCCAAATGTGCTCCTATACTGGCTGAACGAGACACAGCAGTCCCCATCGGATTCCGGTGAAATTTGTATTTTTGGTGAATATTTTAAAGAAAAAAGTGGCCCATTTTTACAATAGCTTCCAGGTCTTTGGACCGATTGACTCGAAATCGCTCCCAAATGTGCTCCTATACTGGCTGAACGAGACACAGCAGTCCCCATCGGATTCCGGTGAAATTTGTATTTTTGGTGAATATTTTAGTGAAAAGAGACAATGTTTCATGAGACTGCCTTAAGGCTGGCATTAGGGTTAGGGTTAGGGTTAGGGTTATGGAGCTAGGGTTAGGGTTACGGGCGTCTTTTGACCGATTGACTCGAAATTCGTCACGAATGTGGTCCTCTACTCGCTGAATGAGACACAGCAGTCCCCATCGGATTCCGGTGAAATTTGTATTTTTGGTGAATATTTTAAAGAAAAAAGTGGCCCATTTTTTCAATAGCTTCCAGGTCTTTGGACCGATTGACTCGAAATCGCTCCCAAATGTGCTCCTATACTGGCTGAACGAGACACAGCAGTCCCCATTGGATTCCGGTGAAATTTGTATTTTTGGTGAATATTTTAAAGAAAAAAGTGGCCCATTTTTTCAATAGCTTCCAGGTCTTTGGACCGATTGACTCGAAATCGCTCCCAAATGTGCTCCTATACTGGCTGAACGAGACACAGCAGTCCCCATCGGATTCCGGTGAAATTTGTATTTTTGGTGAATATTTTAAAGAAAAAAGTGGCCCATTTTTTCAATAGCTTCCAGGTCTTTGGACCGATTGACTCGAAATCGCTCCCAAATGTGCTCCTATACTGGCTGAACGAGACACAGCAGTCCCCATCGGATTCCGGTGAAATTTGTATTTTTGGTGAATATTTTAAAGAAAAAAGTGGCCCATTTTTTCAATAGCTTCCAGGTCTTTGGACCGATTGACTCGAAATCGCTCCCAAATGTGCTCCTATACTGGCTGAACGAGACACAGCAGTCCCCATCGGATTCCGGTGAAATTTGTATTTTTGGTGAATATTTTAAAGAAAAAAGTGGCCCATTTTTTCAATAGCTTCCAGGTCTTTGGACCGATTGACTCGAAATCGCTCCCAAATGTGCTCCTATACTGGCTGAACGAGACACAGCAGTCCCCATCGGATTCCGGTGAAATTTGTATTTTTGGTGAATATTTTAGTGAAAAGAGACAATGTTTCATGAGACTGCCTTAAGGCTGGCATTAGGGTTAGGGTTAGGGTTAGGGTTATGGAGCTAGGGTTAGGGTTACGGGCGTCTTTTGACCGATTGACTCGAAATTCGTCACGAATGTGGTCCTCTACTCGCTGAATGAGACACAGCAGTCCCCATCGGATTCCGGTGAAATTTGTATTTTTGGTGAATATTTTAAATAAAAAAGTGGCCCATTTTTTCAATAGCTTCCAGGTCTTTGGACCGATTGACTCGAAATCGCTCCCAAATGTGCTCCTATACTGGCTGAACGAGACACAGCAGTCCCCATCGGATTCCGGTGAAATTTGTATTTTTGGTGAATATTTTAGTGAAAAGAGACAATGTTTCATGAGACTACCTTAAGGCTGGCATTAGGGTTAGGGTTAGGGTTAGGGTTATGGAGCTAGGGTTAGGGTTACGGTCGTCTTTGGACCGATTGACTCGAAATCGCTCCCAAATGTGCTCCTATACTGGCTGAACGAGACACAGCAGTCCCCATTGGATTCCGGTGAAATTTGTATTTTTGGTGAATATTTTAAAGAAAAAAGTGGCCCATTTTTTCAATAGCTTCCAGGTCTTTGGACCGATTGACTCGAAATCGCTCCCAAATGTGCTCCTATACTGGCTGAACGAGACACAGCAGTCCCCATCGGATTCCGGTGAAATTTGTATTTTTGGTGAATATTTTAGTGAAAAGAGACAATGTTTCATGAGACTACCTTAAGGCTGGCATTAGGGTTAGGGTTAGGGTTAGGGTTATGGAGATAGGGTTAGGGTTACGGTCGTCTTTTGACCGATTGACTCGAAATCGCTCCCAAATGTGCTCCTATACTGGCTGAACGAGACACAGCAGTCCCCATTGGATTCCGGTGAAATTTGTATTTTTGGTGAATATTTTAAAGAAAAAAGTGGCCCATTTTTTCAATAGCTTCCAGGTCTTTGGACCGATTGACTCGAAATCGCTCCCAAATGTGCTCCTATACTGGCTGAACGAGACACAGCAGTCCCCATCGGATTCCGGTGAAATTTGTATTTTTGGTGAATATTTTAGTGAAAAGAGACAATGTTTCATGAGACTACCTTAAGGCTGGCATTAGGGTTAGGGTTAGGGTTAGGGTTATGGAGCTAGGGTTAGGGTTACGGTCGTCTTTTGACCGATTGACTCGAAATTCGTCACGAATGTGGTCCTCTACTCGCTGAATGAGACACAGCAGTCCCCATCGGATTCCGGTGAAATTTGTATTTTTGGTGAATATTTTAAAGAAAAAAGTGGCCCATTTTTTCAATAGCTTCCAGGTCTTTGGACCGATTGACTCGAAATCGCTCCCAAATGTGCTCCTATACTGGCTGAACGAGACACAGCAGTCCCCATCGGATTCCGGTGAAATTTGTATTTTTGGTGAATATTTTAAAGAAAAAAGTGGCCCATTTTTTCAATAGCTTCCAGGTCTTTGGACCGATTGACTCGAAATCGCTCCCAAATGTGCTCCTATACTGGCTGAACGAGACACAGCAGTCCCCATCGGATTCCGGTGAAATTTGTATTTTTGGTGAATATTTTAGTGAAAAGAGACAATGTTTCATGAGACTACCTTAAGGCTGGCATTAGGGTTAGGGTTAGGGTTAGGGTTATAGAGCTAGGGTTAGGGTTACGGGCGTCTTTTGACCGATTGACTCGAAATTCGTCACGAATGTGGTCCTCTACTCGCTGAATGAGACACAGCAGTCCCCATCGGATTCCGGTGAAATTTGTATTTTTGGTGAATATTTTAAAGAAAAAAGTGGCCCATTTTTTCAATAGCTTCCAGGTCTTTGGACCGATTGACTCGAAATCGCTCCCAAATGTGCTCCTATACTGGCTGAACGAGACACAGCAGTCCCCATCGGATTCCGGTGAAATTTGTATTTTTGGTGAATATTTTAAAGAAAACAGTGGCCCATTTTTTCAATAGCTTCCAGGTCTTTGGACCGATTGACTCGAAATCGCTCCCAAATGTGCTCCTATACTGGCTGAACGAGACACAGCAGTCCCCATCGGATTCCGGTGAAATTTGTATTTTTGGTGAATACTTTAGTGAAAAGAGACAATGTTTCATGAGACTGCCTTAAGGCTGGCATTAGGGTTAGGGTTAGGGTTAGGGTTATGGAGCTAGGGTTAGGGTTACGGGCGTCTTTTGACCGATTGACTCGAAATTCGTGACGAATGTGGTCCTCTACTCGCTGAATGAGACACAGCAGTCCCCATCGGATTCCGGTGAAATTTGTATTTTTGGTGAATATTTTAAAGAAAAAAGTGGCCCATTTTTTCAATAGCTTCCAGGTCTTTGGACCGATTGACTCGAAATCGCTCCCAAATGTGCTCCTATACTGGCTGAACGAGACACAGCAGTCCCCATCGGATTCCGGTGAAATTTGTATTTTTGGTGAATATTTTAGTGAAAAGAGACAATGTTTCATGAGACTGCCTTAAGGCTGGCATTAGGGTTAGGGTTAGGGTTAGGGTTATGGAGCTAGGGTTAGGGTTACGGGCGTCTTTTGACCGATTGACTCGAAATTCGTCACGAATGTGGTCCTCTACTCGCTGAATGAGACACAGCAGTCCCCATCGGATTCCGGTGAAATTTGTATTTTTGGTGAATATTTTAAAGAAAAAAGTGGCCCATTTTTTCAATAGCTTCCAGGTCTTTGGACCGATTGACTCGAAATCGCTCCCAAATGTGCTCCTATACTGGCTGAACGAGACACAGCAGTCCCCATCGGATTCCGGTGAAATTTGTATTTTTGGTGAATATTTTAGTGAAAAGAGACAATGTTTCATGAGACTGCCTTAAGGCTGGCATTAGGGTTAGGGTTAGGGTTAGGGTTATGGAGCTAGGGTTAGGGTTACGGGCGTCTTTTGACCGATTGACTCGAAATTCGTCACGAATGTGGTCCTCTACTCGCTGAATGAGACACAGCAGTCCCCATCGGATTCCGGTGAAATTTGTATTTTTGGTGAATATTTTAAAGAAAAAAGTGGCCCATTTTTTCAATAGCTTCCAGGTCTTTGGACCGATTGACTCGAAATCGCTCCCAAATGTGCTCCTATACTGGCTGAACGAGACACAGCAGTCCCCATCGGATTCCGGTGAAATTTGTATTTTTGGTGAATATTTTAGTGAAAAGAGACAATGTTTCATGAGACTGCCTTAAGGCTGGCATTAGGGTTAGGGTTAGGGTTAGGGTTATGGAGCTAGGGTTAGGGTTACGGGCGTCTTTTGACCGATTGACTCGAAATTCGTCACGAATGTGGTCCTCTACTCGCTGAATGAGACACAGCAGTCCCCATCGGATTCCGGTGAAATTTGTATTTTTGGTGAATATTTTAAAGAAAAAAGTGGCCCATTTTTTCAATAGCTTCCAGGTCTTTGGACCGATTGACTCGAAATCGCTCCCAAATGTGCTCCTATACTGGCTGAACGAGACACAGCAGTCCCCATCGGATTCCGGTGAAATTTGTATTTTTGGTGAATATTTTAGTGAAAAGAGACAATGTTTCATGAGACTACCTTAAGGCTGGCATTAGGGTTAGGGTTAGGGTTAGGGTTATGGAGCTAGGGTTAGGGTTACGGTCGTCTTTGGACCGATTGACTCGAAATCGCTCCCAAATGTGCTCCTATACTGGCTGAACGAGACACAGCAGTCCCCATTGGATTCCGGTGAAATTTGTATTTTTGGTGAATATTTTAAAGAAAAAAGTGGCCCATTTTTTCAATAGCTTCCAGGTCTTTGGACCGATTGACTCGAAATCGCTCCCAAATGTGCTCCTATACTGGCTGAACGAGACACAGCAGTCCCCATCGGATTCCGGTGAAATTTGTATTTTTGGTGAATATTTTAAAGAAAAAAGTGGCCCATTTTTTCAATAGCTTCCAGGTCTTTGGACCGATTGACTCGAAATCGCTCCCAAATGTGCTCCTATACTGGCTGAACGAGACACAGCAGTCCCCATCGGATTCCGGTGAAATTTGTATTTTTGGTGAATATTTTAGTGAAAAGAGACAATGTTTCATGAGACTACCTTAAGGCTGGCATTAGGGTTAGGGTTAGGGTTAGGGTTATAGAGCTAGGGTTAGGGTTACGGGCGTCTTTTGACCGATTGACTCGAAATTCGTCACGAATGTGGTCCTCTACTCGCTGAATGAGACACAGCAGTCCCCATCGGATTCCGGTGAAATTTGTATTTTTGGTGAATATTTTAAAGAAAAAAGTGGCCCATTTTTTCAATAGCTTCCAGGTCTTTGGACCGATTGACTCGAAATCGCTCCCAAATGTGCTCCTATACTGGCTGAACGAGACACAGCAGTCCCCATCGGATTCCGGTGAAATTTGTATTTTTGGTGAATATTTTAAAGAAAAAAGTGGCCCATTTTTTCAATAGCTTCCAGGTCTTTGGACCGATTGACTCGAAATCGCTCCCAAATGTGCTCCTATACTGGCTGAACGAGACACAGCAGTCCCCATCGGATTCCGGTGAAATTTGTATTTTTGGTGAATACTTTAGTGAAAAGAGACAATGTTTCATGAGACTGCCTTAAGGCTGGCATTAGGGTTAGGGTTAGGGTTAGGGTTATGGAGCTAGGGTTAGGGTTACGGGCGTCTTTTGACCGATTGACTCGAAATTCGTGACGAATGTGGTCCTCTACTCGCTGAATGAGACACAGCAGTCCCCATCGGATTCCGGTGAAATTTGTATTTTTGGTGAATATTTTAAAGAAAAAAGTGGCCCATTTTTTCAATAGCTTCCAGGTCTTTGGACCGATTGACTCGAAATCGCTCCCAAATGTGCTCCTATACTGGCTGAACGAGACACAGCAGTCCCCATCGGATTCCGGTGAAATTTGTATTTTTGGTGAATATTTTAGTGAAAAGAGACAATGTTTCATGAGACTGCCTTAAGGCTGGCATTAGGGTTAGGGTTAGGGTTAGGGTTATGGAGCTAGGGTTAGGGTTACGGGCGTCTTTTGACCGATTGACTCGAAATTCGTCACGAATGTGGTCCTCTACTCGCTGAATGAGACACAGCAGTCCCCATCGGATTCCGGTGAAATTTGTATTTTTGGTGAATATTTTAAAGAAAAAAGTGGCCCATTTTTTCAATAGCTTCCAGGTCTTTGGACCGATTGACTCGAAATCGCTCCCAAATGTGCTCCTATACTGGCTGAACGAGACACAGCAGTCCCCATCGGATTCCGGTGAAATTTGTATTTTTGGTGAATATTTTAAAGAAAAAAGTGGCCCATTTTTTCAATAGCTTCCAGGTCTTTGGACCGATTGACTCGAAATCGCTCCCAAATGTGCTCCTATACTGGCTGAACGAGACACAGCAGTCCCCATCGGATTCCGGTGAAATTTGTATTTTTGGTGAATATTTTAGTGAAAAGAGACAATGTTTCATGAGACTACCTTAAGGCTGGCATTAGGGTTAGGGTTAGGGTTAGGGTTATAGAGCTAGGGTTAGGGTTACGGGCGTCTTTTGACCGATTGACTCGAAATTCGTCACGAATGTGGTCCTCTACTCGCTGAATGAGACACAGCAGTCCCCATCGGATTCCGGTGAAATTTGTATTTTTGGTGAATATTTTAAAGAAAAAAGTGGCCCATTTTTTCAATAGCTTCCAGGTCTTTGGACCGATTGACTCGAAATCGCTCCCAAATGTGCTCCTATACTGGCTGAACGAGACACAGCAGTCCCCATCGGATTCCGGTGAAATTTGTATTTTTGGTGAATATTTTAAAGAAAAAAGTGGCCCATTTTTTCAATAGCTTCCAGGTCTTTGGACCGATTGACTCGAAATCGCTCCCAAATGTGCTCCTATACTGGCTGAACGAGACACAGCAGTCCCCATCGGATTCCGGTGAAATTTGTATTTTTGGTGAATACTTTAGTGAAAAGAGACAATGTTTCATGAGACTGCCTTAAGGCTGGCATTAGGGTTAGGGTTAGGGTTAGGGTTATGGAGCTAGGGTTAGGGTTACGGGCGTCTTTTGACCGATTGACTCGAAATTCGTGACGAATGTGGTCCTCTACTCGCTGAATGAGACACAGCAGTCCCCATCGGATTCCGGTGAAATTTGTATTTTTGGTGAATATTTTAAAGAAAAAAGTGGCCCATTTTTTCAATAGCTTCCAGGTCTTTGGACCGATTGACTCGAAATCGCTCCCAAATGTGCTCCTATACTGGCTGAACGAGACACAGCAGTCCCCATCGGATTCCGGTGAAATTTGTATTTTTGGTGAATATTTTAGTGAAAAGAGACAATGTTTCATGAGACTGCCTTAAGGCTGGCATTAGGGTTAGGGTTAGGGTTAGGGTTATGGAGCTAGGGTTAGGGTTACGGGCGTCTTTTGACCGATTGACTCGAAATTCGTCACGAATGTGGTCCTCTACTCGCTGAATGAGACACAGCAGTCCCCATCGGATTCCGGTGAAATTTGTATTTTTGGTGAATATTTTAAAGAAAAAAGTGGCCCATTTTTTCAATAGCTTCCAGGTCTTTGGACCGATTGACTCGAAATCGCTCCCAAATGTGCTCCTATACTGGCTGAACGAGACACAGCAGTCCCCATCGGATTCCGGTGAAATTTGTATTTTTGGTGAATATTTTAGTGAAAAGAGACAATGTTTCATGAGACTGCCTTAAGGCTGGCATTAGGGTTAGGGTTAGGGTTAGGGTTATGGAGCTAGGGTTAGGGTTACGGGCGTCTTTTGACCGATTGACTCGAAATTCGTCACGAATGTGGTCCTCTACTCGCTGAATGAGACACAGCAGTCCCCATCGGATTCCGGTGAAATTTGTATTTTTGGTGAATATTTTAAAGAAAAAAGTGGCCCATTTTTTCAATAGCTTCCAGGTCTTTGGACCGATTGACTCGAAATCGCTCCCAAATGTGCTCCTATACTGGCTGAACGAGACACAGCAGTCCCCATCGGATTCCGGTGAAATTTGTATTTTTGGTGAATATTTTAGTGAAAAGAGACAATGTTTCATGAGACTGCCTTAAGGCTGGCATTAGGGTTAGGGTTAGGGTTAGGGTTATGGAGCTAGGGTTAGGGTTACGGGCGTCTTTTGACCGATTGACTCGAAATTCGTCACGAATGTGGTCCTCTACTCGCTGAATGAGACACAGCAGTCCCCATCGGATTCCGGTGAAATTTGTATTTTTGGTGAATATTTTAAAGAAAAAAGTGGCCCATTTTTTCAATAGCTTCCAGGTCTTTGGACCGATTGACTCGAAATCGCTCCCAAATGTGCTCCTATACTGGCTGAACGAGACACAGCAGTCCCCATCGGATTCCGGTGAAATTTGTATTTTTGGTGAATATTTTAGTGAAAAGAGACAATGTTTCATGAGACTACCTTAAGGCTGGCATTAGGGTTAGGGTTAGGGTTAGGGTTATGGAGCTAGGGTTAGGGTTACGGTCGTCTTTGGACCGATTGACTCGAAATCGCTCCCAAATGTGCTCCTATACTGGCTGAACGAGACACAGCAGTCCCCATTGGATTCCGGTGAAATTTGTATTTTTGGTGAATATTTTAAAGAAAAAAGTGGCCCATTTTTTCAATAGCTTCCAGGTCTTTGGACCGATTGACTCGAAATCGCTCCCAAATGTGCTCCTATACTGGCTGAACGAGACACAGCAGTCCCCATCGGATTCCGGTGAAATTTGTATTTTTGGTGAATATTTTAGTGAAAAGAGACAATGTTTCATGAGACTACCTTAAGGCTGGCATTAGGGTTAGGGTTAGGGTTAGGGTTATGGAGATAGGGTTAGGGTTACGGTCGTCTTTTGACCGATTGACTCGAAATCGCTCCCAAATGTGCTCCTATACTGGCTGAACGAGACACAGCAGTCCCCATTGGATTCCGGTGAAATTTGTATTTTTGGTGAATATTTTAAAGAAAAAAGTGGCCCATTTTTTCAATAGCTTCCAGGTCTTTGGACCGATTGACTCGAAATCGCTCCCAAATGTGCTCCTATACTGGCTGAACGAGACACAGCAGTCCCCATCGGATTCCGGTGAAATTTGTATTTTTGGTGAATATTTTAGTGAAAAGAGACAATGTTTCATGAGACTACCTTAAGGCTGGCATTAGGGTTAGGGTTAGGGTTAGGGTTATGGAGCTAGGGTTAGGGTTACGGTCGTCTTTTGACCGATTGACTCGAAATTCGTCACGAATGTGGTCCTCTACTCGCTGAATGAGACACAGCAGTCCCCATCGGATTCCGGTGAAATTTGTATTTTTGGTGAATATTTTAAAGAAAAAAGTGGCCCATTTTTTCAATAGCTTCCAGGTCTTTGGACCGATTGACTCGAAATCGCTCCCAAATGTGCTCCTATACTGGCTGAACGAGACACAGCAGTCCCCATCGGATTCCGGTGAAATTTGTATTTTTGGTGAATATTTTAAAGAAAAAAGTGGCCCATTTTTCAATAGCTTCCAGGTCTTTGGACCGATTGACTCGAAATCGCTCCCAAATGTGCTCCTATACTGGCTGAACGAGACACAGCAGTCCCCATCGGATTCCGGTGAAATTTGTATTTTTGGTGAATATTTTAGTGAAAAGAGACAATGTTTCATGAGACTACCTTAAGGCTGGCATTAGGGTTAGGGTTAGGGTTAGGGTTATAGAGCTAGGGTTAGGGTTACGGGCGTCTTTTGACCGATTGACTCGAAATTCGTCACGAATGTGGTCCTCTACTCGCTGAATGAGACACAGCAGTCCCCATCGGATTCCGGTGAAATTTGTATTTTTGGTGAATATTTTAAAGAAAAAAGTGGCCCATTTTTTCAATAGCTTCCAGGTCTTTGGACCGATTGACTCGAAATCGCTCCCAAATGTGCTCCTATACTGGCTGAACGAGACACAGCAGTCCCCATTGGATTCCGGTGAAATTTGTATTTTTGGTGAATATTTTAAAGAAAAAAGTGGCCCATTTTTTCAATAGCTTCCAGGTCTTTGGACCGATTGACTCGAAATCGCTCCCAAATGTGCTCCTATACTGGCTGAACGAGACACAGCAGTCCCCATCGGATTCCGGTGAAATTTGTATTTTTGGTGAATATTTTAGTGAAAAGAGACAATGTTTCATGAGACTACCTTAAGGCTGGCATTAGGGTTAGGGTTAGGGTTAGGGTTATGGAGATAGGGTTAGGGTTACGGTCGTCTTTTGACCGATTGACTCGAAATCGCTCCCAAATGTGCTCCTATACTGGCTGAACGAGACACAGCAGTCCCCATTGGATTCCGGTGAAATTTGTATTTTTGGTGAATATTTTAAAGAAAAAAGTGGCCCATTTTTTCAATAGCTTCCAGGTCTTTGGACCGATTGACTCGAAATCGCTCCCAAATGTGCTCCTATACTGGCTGAACGAGACACAGCAGTCCCCATCGGATTCCGGTGAAATTTGTATTTTTGGTGAATATTTTAGTGAAAAGAGACAATGTTTCATGAGACTACCTTAAGGCTGGCATTAGGGTTAGGGTTAGGGTTAGGGTTATGGAGCTAGGGTTAGGGTTACGGTCGTCTTTTGACCGATTGACTCGAAATTCGTCACGAATGTGGTCCTCTACTCGCTGAATGAGACACAGCAGTCCCCATCGGATTCCGGTGAAATTTGTATTTTTGGTGAATATTTTAAAGAAAAAAGTGGCCCATTTTTTCAATAGCTTCCAGGTCTTTGGACCGATTGACTCGAAATCGCTCCCAAATGTGCTCCTATACTGGCTGAACGAGACACAGCAGTCCCCATCGGATTCCGGTGAAATTTGTATTTTTGGTGAATATTTTAAAGAAAAAAGTGGCCCATTTTTTCAATAGCTTCCAGGTCTTTGGACCGATTGACTCGAAATCGCTCCCAAATGTGCTCCTATACTGGCTGAACGAGACACAGCAGTCCCCATCGGATTCCGGTGAAATTTGTATTTTTGGTGAATATTTTAGTGAAAAGAGACAATGTTTCATGAGACTACCTTAAGGCTGGCATTAGGGTTAGGGTTAGGGTTAGGGTTATAGAGCTAGGGTTAGGGTTACGGGCGTCTTTTGACCGATTGACTCGAAATTCGTCACGAATGTGGTCCTCTACTCGCTGAATGAGACACAGCAGTCCCCATCGGATTCCGGTGAAATTTGTATTTTTGGTGAATATTTTAAAGAAAAAAGTGGCCCATTTTTTCAATAGCTTCCAGGTCTTTGGACCGATTGACTCGAAATCGCTCCCAAATGTGCTCCTATACTGGCTGAACGAGACACAGCAGTCCCCATCGGATTCCGGTGAAATTTGTATTTTTGGTGAATATTTTAAAGAAAAAAGTGGCCCATTTTTTCAATAGCTTCCAGGTCTTTGGACCGATTGACTCGAAATCGCTCCCAAATGTGCTCCTATACTGGCTGAACGAGACACAGCAGTCCCCATCGGATTCCGGTGAAATTTGTATTTTTGGTGAATATTTTAAAGAAAAAAGTGGCCCATTTTTTCAATAGCTTCCAGGTCTTTGGACCGATTGACTCGAAATCGCTCCCAAATGTGCTCCTATACTGGCTGAACGAGACACAGCAGTCCCCATCGGATTCCGGTGAAATTTGTATTTTTGGTGAATACTTTAGTGAAAAGAGACAATGTTTCATGAGACTGCCTTAAGGCTGGCATTAGGGTTAGGGTTAGGGTTAGGGTTATGGAGCTAGGGTTAGGGTTACGGGCGTCTTTTGACCGATTGACTCGAAATTCGTGACGAATGTGGTCCTCTACTCGCTGAATGAGACACAGCAGTCCCCATCGGATTCCGGTGAAATTTGTATTTTTGGTGAATATTTTAAAGAAAAAAGTGGCCCATTTTTTCAATAGCTTCCAGGTCTTTGGACCGATTGACTCGAAATCGCTCCCAAATGTGCTCCTATACTGGCTGAACGAGACACAGCAGTCCCCATCGGATTCCGGTGAAATTTGTATTTTTGGTGAATATTTTAGTGAAAAGAGACAATGTTTCATGAGACTGCCTTAAGGCTGGCATTAGGGTTAGGGTTAGGGTTAGGGTTATGGAGCTAGGGTTAGGGTTACGGGCGTCTTTTGACCGATTGACTCGAAATTCGTCACGAATGTGGTCCTCTACTCGCTGAATGAGACACAGCAGTCCCCATCGGATTCCGGTGAAATTTGTATTTTTGGTGAATATTTTAAAGAAAAAAGTGGCCCATTTTTTCAATAGCTTCCAGGTCTTTGGACCGATTGACTCGAAATCGCTCCCAAATGTGCTCCTATACTGGCTGAACGAGACACAGCAGTCCCCATCGGATTCCGGTGAAATTTGTATTTTTGGTGAATATTTTAGTGAAAAGAGACAATGTTTCATGAGACTGCCTTAAGGCTGGCATTAGGGTTAGGGTTAGGGTTAGGGTTATGGAGCTAGGGTTAGGGTTACGGGCGTCTTTTGACCGATTGACTCGAAATTCGTCACGAATGTGGTCCTCTACTCGCTGAATGAGACACAGCAGTCCCCATCGGATTCCGGTGAAATTTGTATTTTTGGTGAATATTTTAAAGAAAAAAGTGGCCCATTTTTTCAATAGCTTCCAGGTCTTTGGACCGATTGACTCGAAATCGCTCCCAAATGTGCTCCTATACTGGCTGAACGAGACACAGCAGTCCCCATCGGATTCCGGTGAAATTTGTATTTTTGGTGAATATTTTAGTGAAAAGAGACAATGTTTCATGAGACTGCCTTAAGGCTGGCATTAGGGTTAGGGTTAGGGTTAGGGTTATGGAGCTAGGGTTAGGGTTACGGGCGTCTTTTGACCGATTGACTCGAAATTCGTCACGAATGTGGTCCTCTACTCGCTGAATGAGACACAGCAGTCCCCATCGGATTCCGGTGAAATTTGTATTTTTGGTGAATATTTTAAAGAAAAAAGTGGCCCATTTTTTCAATAGCTTCCAGGTCTTTGGACCGATTGACTCGAAATCGCTCCCAAATGTGCTCCTATACTGGCTGAACGAGACACAGCAGTCCCCATCGGATTCCGGTGAAATTTGTATTTTTGGTGAATATTTTAGTGAAAAGAGACAATGTTTCATGAGACTACCTTAAGGCTGGCATTAGGGTTAGGGTTAGGGTTAGGGTTATGGAGCTAGGGTTAGGGTTACGGTCGTCTTTGGACCGATTGACTCGAAATCGCTCCCAAATGTGCTCCTATACTGGCTGAACGAGACACAGCAGTCCCCATTGGATTCCGGTGAAATTTGTATTTTTGGTGAATATTTTAAAGAAAAAAGTGGCCCATTTTTTCAATAGCTTCCAGGTCTTTGGACCGATTGACTCGAAATCGCTCCCAAATGTGCTCCTATACTGGCTGAACGAGACACAGCAGTCCCCATCGGATTCCGGTGAAATTTGTATTTTTGGTGAATATTTTAGTGAAAAGAGACAATGTTTCATGAGACTACCTTAAGGCTGGCATTAGGGTTAGGGTTAGGGTTAGGGTTATGGAGATAGGGTTAGGGTTACGGTCGTCTTTTGACCGATTGACTCGAAATCGCTCCCAAATGTGCTCCTATACTGGCTGAACGAGACACAGCAGTCCCCATTGGATTCCGGTGAAATTTGTATTTTTGGTGAATATTTTAAAGAAAAAAGTGGCCCATTTTTTCAATAGCTTCCAGGTCTTTGGACCGATTGACTCGAAATCGCTCCCAAATGTGCTCCTATACTGGCTGAACGAGACACAGCAGTCCCCATCGGATTCCGGTGAAATTTGTATTTTTGGTGAATATTTTAGTGAAAAGAGACAATGTTTCATGAGACTACCTTAAGGCTGGCATTAGGGTTAGGGTTAGGGTTAGGGTTATGGAGCTAGGGTTAGGGTTACGGTCGTCTTTTGACCGATTGACTCGAAATTCGTCACGAATGTGGTCCTCTACTCGCTGAATGAGACACAGCAGTCCCCATCGGATTCCGGTGAAATTTGTATTTTTGGTGAATATTTTAAAGAAAAAAGTGGCCCATTTTTTCAATAGCTTCCAGGTCTTTGGACCGATTGACTCGAAATCGCTCCCAAATGTGCTCCTATACTGGCTGAACGAGACACAGCAGTCCCCATCGGATTCCGGTGAAATTTGTATTTTTGGTGAATATTTTAAAGAAAAAAGTGGCCCATTTTTCAATAGCTTCCAGGTCTTTGGACCGATTGACTCGAAATCGCTCCCAAATGTGCTCCTATACTGGCTGAACGAGACACAGCAGTCCCCATCGGATTCCGGTGAAATTTGTATTTTTGGTGAATATTTTAGTGAAAAGAGACAATGTTTCATGAGACTACCTTAAGGCTGGCATTAGGGTTAGGGTTAGGGTTAGGGTTATAGAGCTAGGGTTAGGGTTACGGGCGTCTTTTGACCGATTGACTCGAAATTCGTCACGAATGTGGTCCTCTACTCGCTGAATGAGACACAGCAGTCCCCATCGGATTCCGGTGAAATTTGTATTTTTGGTGAATATTTTAAAGAAAAAAGTGGCCCATTTTTTCAATAGCTTCCAGGTCTTTGGACCGATTGACTCGAAATCGCTCCCAAATGTGCTCCTATACTGGCTGAACGAGACACAGCAGTCCCCATCGGATTCCGGTGAAATTTGTATTTTTGGTGAATATTTTAAAGAAAAAAGTGGCCCATTTTTTCAATAGCTTCCAGGTCTTTGGACCGATTGACTCGAAATCGCTCCCAAATGTGCTCCTATACTGGCTGAACGAGACACAGCAGTCCCCATCGGATTCCGGTGAAATTTGTATTTTTGGTGAATACTTTAGTGAAAAGAGACAATGTTTCATGAGACTGCCTTAAGGCTGGCATTAGGGTTAGGGTTAGGGTTAGGGTTATGGAGCTAGGGTTAGGGTTACGGGCGTCTTTTGACCGATTGACTCGAAATTCGTGACGAATGTGGTCCTCTACTCGCTGAATGAGACACAGCAGTCCCCATCGGATTCCGGTGAAATTTGTATTTTTGGTGAATATTTTAAAGAAAAAAGTGGCCCATTTTTTCAATAGCTTCCAGGTCTTTGGACCGATTGACTCGAAATCGCTCCCAAATGTGCTCCTATACTGGCTGAACGAGACACAGCAGTCCCCATCGGATTCCGGTGAAATTTGTATTTTTGGTGAATATTTTAGTGAAAAGAGACAATGTTTCATGAGACTGCCTTAAGGCTGGCATTAGGGTTAGGGTTAGGGTTAGGGTTATGGAGCTAGGGTTAGGGTTACGGGCGTCTTTTGACCGATTGACTCGAAATTCGTCACGAATGTGGTCCTCTACTCGCTGAATGAGACACAGCAGTCCCCATCGGATTCCGGTGAAATTTGTATTTTTGGTGAATATTTTAAAGAAAAAAGTGGCCCATTTTTTCAATAGCTTCCAGGTCTTTGGACCGATTGACTCGAAATCGCTCCCAAATGTGCTCCTATACTGGCTGAACGAGACACAGCAGTCCCCATCGGATTCCGGTGAAATTTGTATTTTTGGTGAATATTTTAGTGAAAAGAGACAATGTTTCATGAGACTGCCTTAAGGCTGGCATTAGGGTTAGGGTTAGGGTTAGGGTTATGGAGCTAGGGTTAGGGTTACGGGCGTCTTTTGACCGATTGACTCGAAATTCGTCACGAATGTGGTCCTCTACTCGCTGAATGAGACACAGCAGTCCCCATCGGATTCCGGTGAAATTTGTATTTTTGGTGAATATTTTAAAGAAAAAAGTGGCCCATTTTTTCAATAGCTTCCAGGTCTTTGGACCGATTGACTCGAAATCGCTCCCAAATGTGCTCCTATACTGGCTGAACGAGACACAGCAGTCCCCATCGGATTCCGGTGAAATTTGTATTTTTGGTGAATATTTTAGTGAAAAGAGACAATGTTTCATGAGACTGCCTTAAGGCTGGCATTAGGGTTAGGGTTAGGGTTAGGGTTATGGAGCTAGGGTTAGGGTTACGGGCGTCTTTTGACCGATTGACTCGAAATTCGTCACGAATGTGGTCCTCTACTCGCTGAATGAGACACAGCAGTCCCCATCGGATTCCGGTGAAATTTGTATTTTTGGTGAATATTTTAAAGAAAAAAGTGGCCCATTTTTTCAATAGCTTCCAGGTCTTTGGACCGATTGACTCGAAATCGCTCCCAAATGTGCTCCTATACTGGCTGAACGAGACACAGCAGTCCCCATCGGATTCCGGTGAAATTTGTATTTTTGGTGAATATTTTAAAGAAAAAAGTGGCCCATTTTTTCAATAGCTTCCAGGTCTTTGGACCGATTGACTCGAAATCGCTCCCAAATGTGCTCCTATACTGGCTGAACGAGACACAGCAGTCCCCATCGGATTCCGGTGAAATTTGTATTTTTGGTGAATATTTTAAAGAAAAAAGTGGCCCATTTTTTCAATAGCTTCCAGGTCTTTGGACCGATTGACTCGAAATCGCTCCCAAATGTGCTCCTATACTGGCTGAACGAGACACAGCAGTCCCCATCGGATTCCGGTGAAATTTGTATTTTTGGTGAATATTTTAGTGAAAAGAGACAATGTTTCATGAGACTGCCTTAAGGCTGGCATTAGGGTTAGGGTTAGGGTTAGGGTTATGGAGCTAGGGTTAGGGTTACGGGCGTCTTTTGACCGATTGACTCGAAATTCGTCACGAATGTGGTCCTCTACTCGCTGAATGAGACACAGCAGTCCCCATCGGATTCCGGTGAAATTTGTATTTTTGGTGAATATTTTAAAGAAAAAAGTGGCCCATTTTTTCAATAGCTTCCAGGTCTTTGGACCGATTGACTCGAAATCGCTCCCAAATGTGCTCCTATACTGGCTGAACGAGACACAGCAGTCCCCATCGGATTCCGGTGAAATTTGTATTTTTGGTGAATATTTTAGTGAAAAGAGACAATGTTTCATGAGACTGCCTTAAGGCTGGCATTAGGGTTAGGGTTAGGGTTAGGGTTATGGAGCTAGGGTTAGGGTTACGGGCGTCTTTTGACCGATTGACTCGAAATTCGTCACGAATGTGGTCCTCTACTCGCTGAATGAGACACAGCAGTCCCCATCGGATTCCGGTGAAATTTGTATTTTTGGTGAATATTTTAAAGAAAAAAGTGGCCCATTTTTTCAATAGCTTCCAGGTCTTTGGACCGATTGACTCGAAATCGCTCCCAAATGTGCTCCTATACTGGCTGAACGAGACACAGCAGTCCCCATCGGATTCCGGTGAAATTTGTATTTTTGGTGAATATTTTAGTGAAAAGAGACAATGTTTCATGAGACTGCCTTAAGGCTGGCATTAGGGTTAGGGTTAGGGTTAGGGTTATGGAGCTAGGGTTAGGGTTACGGGCGTCTTTTGACCGATTGACTCGAAATTCGTCACGAATGTGGTCCTCTACTCGCTGAATGAGACACAGCAGTCCCCATCGGATTCCGGTGAAATTTGTATTTTTGGTGAATATTTTAAAGAAAAAGTGGCCCATTTTTTCAATAGCTTCCAGGTCTTTGGACCGATTGACTCGAAATCGCTCCCAAATGTGCTCCTATACTGGCTGAACGAGACACAGCAGTCCCCATCGGATTCCGGTGAAATTTGTATTTTTGGTGAATATTTTAAAGAAAAAAGTGGCCCATTTTTTCAATAGCTTCCAGGTCTTTGGACCGATTGACTCGAAATCGCTCCCAAATGTGCTCCTATACTGGCTGAACGAGACACAGCAGTCCCCATCGGATTCCGGTGAAATTTGTATTTTTGGTGAATATTTTAAAGAAAAAAGTGGCCCATTTTTTCAATAGCTTCCAGGTCTTTGGACCGATTGACTCGAAATCGCTCCCAAATGTGCTCCTATACTGGCTGAACGAGACACAGCAGTCCCCATCGGATTCCGGTGAAATTTGTATTTTTGGTGAATATTTTAGTGAAAAGAGACAATGTTTCATGAGACTGCCTTAAGGCTGGCATTAGGGTTAGGGTTAGGGTTAGGGTTATGGAGCTAGGGTTAGGGTTACGGGCGTCTTTTGACCGATTGACTCGAAATTCGTCACGAATGTGGTCCTCTACTCGCTGAATGAGACACAGCAGTCCCCATCGGATTCCGGTGAAATTTGTATTTTTGGTGAATATTTTAAAGAAAAAAGTGGCCCATTTTTTCAATAGCTTCCAGGTCTTTGGACCGATTGACTCGAAATCGCTCCCAAATGTGCTCCTATACTGGCTGAACGAGACACAGCAGTCCCCATCGGATTCCGGTGAAATTTGTATTTTTGGTGAATATTTTAGTGAAAAGAGACAATGTTTCATGAGACTGCCTTAAGGCTGGCATTAGGGTTAGGGTTAGGGTTAGGGTTATGGAGCTAGGGTTAGGGTTACGGGCGTCTTTTGACCGATTGACTCGAAATTCGTCACGAATGTGGTCCTCTACTCGCTGAATGAGACACAGCAGTCCCCATCGGATTCCGGTGAAATTTGTATTTTTCGTGAATATTTTAAAGAAAAAAGTGGCCCATTTTTTCAATAGCTTCCAGGTCTTTGGACCGATTGACTCGAAATCGCTCCCAAATGTGCTCCTATACTGGCTGAACGAGACACAGCAGTCCCCATCGGATTCCGGTGAAATTTGTATTTTTGGTGAATATTTTAAAGAAAAAAGTGGCCCATTTTTTCAATAGCTTCCAGGTCTTTGGACCGATTGACTCGAAATCGCTCCCAAATGTGCTCCTATACTGGCTGAACGAGACACAGCAGTCCCCATCGGATTCCGGTGAAATTTGTATTTTTGGTGAATATTTTAGTGAAAAGAGACAATGTTTCATGAGACTACCTTAAGGCTGGCATTAGGGTTAGGGTTAGGGTTAGGGTTATGGAGCTAGGGTTAGGGTTACGGTCGTCTTTTGACCGATTGACTCGAAATTCGTCACGAATGTGGTCCTCTACTCGCTGAATGAGACACAAAAGTCCCCATCGGATTCCGGTGAAATTTGTATTTTTGGTGAATATTTTAAAGAAAAAAGTGGCCCATTTTTTCAATAGCTTCCAGGTCTTTGGACCGATTGACTCGAAATCGCTCCCAAATGTGCTCCTATACTGGCTGAACGAGACACAGCAGTCCCCATCGGATTCCGGTGAAATTTGTATTTTTGGTGAATATTTTAGTGAAAAGAGACAATGTTTCATGAGACTGCCTTAAGGCTGGCATTAGGGTTAGGGTTAGGGTTAGGGTTATGGAGCTAGGGTTAGGGTTACGGGCGTCTTTTGACCGATTGACTCGAAATTCGTCACGAATGTGGTCCTCTACTCGCTGAATGAGACACAGCAGTCCCCATCGGATTCCGGTGAAATTTGTATTTTTGGTGAATATTTTAAAGAAAAAAGTGGCCCATTTTTTCAATAGCTTCCAGGTCTTTGGACCGATTGACTCGAAATCGCTCCCAAATGTGCTCCTATACTGGCTGAACGAGACACAGCAGTCCCCATCGGATTCCGGTGAAATTTGTATTTTTGGTGAATATTTTAGTGAAAAGAGACAATGTTTCATGAGACTGCCTTAAGGCTGGCATTAGGGTTAGGGTTAGGGTTAGGGTTATGGAGCTAGGGTTAGGGTTACGGGCGTCTTTTGACCGATTGACTCGAAATTCGTCACGAATGTGGTCCTCTACTCGCTGAATGAGACACAGCAGTCCCCATCGGATTCCGGTGAAATTTGTATTTTTGGTGAATATTTTAAAGAAAAAAGTGGCCCATTTTTTCAATAGCTTCCAGGTCTTTAGACCGATTGACTCGAAATCGCTCCCAAATGTGCTCCTATACTGGCTGAACGAGACACAGCAGTCCCCATCGGATTCCGGTGAAATTTGTATTTTTGGTGAATATTTTAGTGAAAAGAGACAATGTTTCATGAGACTGCCTTAAGGCTGGCATTAGGGTTAGGGTTAGGGTTAGGGTTATGGAGCTAGGGTTAGGGTTACGGGCGTCTTTTGACCGATTGACTCGAAATTCATCACGAATGTGGTCCTCTACTCGCTGAATGAGACACAGCAGTCCCCATCGGATTCCGGTGAAATTTGTATTTTTGGTGAATATTTTAAAGAAAAAAGTGGCCCATTTTTTCAATAGCTTCCAGGTCTTTGGACCGATTGACTCGAAATCGCTCCCAAATGTGCTCCTATACTGGCTGAACGAGACACAGCAGTCCCCATCGGATTCCGGTGAAATTTGTATTTTTGGTGAATATTTTAAAGAAAAAAGTGGCCCATTTTTTCAATAGCTTCCAGGTCTTTGGACCGATTGACTCAAAATCGCTCCCAAATGTGCTCCTATACTGGCTGAACGAGACACAGCAGTCCCCATCGGATTCTGGTGAAATTTGTATTTTTGGTGAATATTTTAAAGAAAAAAGTGGCCCATTTTTTCAATAGCTTCCAGGTCTTTGGACCGATTGACTCGAAATCGCTCCCAAATGTGCTCCTATACTGGCTGAACGAGACACAGCAGTCCCCATCGGATTCCGGTGAAATTTGTATTTTTGGTGAATATTTTAGTGAAAAGAGACAATGTTTCATGAGACTGCCTTAAGGCTGGCATTAGGGTTAGGGTTAGGGTTAGGGTTATGGAGCTAGGGTTAGGGTTACGGGCGTCTTTTGACCGATTGACTCGAAATTCGTCACGAATGTGGTCCTCTACTCGCTGAATGAGACACAGCAGTCCCCATCGGATTCCGGTGAAATTTGTATTTTTGGTGAATATTTTAAAGAAAAAAGTGGCCCATTTTTTCAATAGCTTCCAGGTCTTTGGACCGATTGACTCGAAATCGCTCCCAAATGTGCTCCTATACTGGCTGAACGAGACACAGCAGTCCCCATCGGATTCCGGTGAAATTTGTATTTTTGGTGAATATTTTAGTGAAAAGAGACAATGTTTCATGAGACTGCCTTAAGGCTGGCATTAGGGTTAGGGTTAGGGTTAGGGTTATGGAGCTAGGGTTAGGGTTACGGGCGTCTTTTGACCGATTGACTCGAAATTCGTCACGAATGTGGTCCTCTACTCGCTGAATGAGACACAGCAGTCCCCATCGGATTCCGGTGAAATTTGTATTTTTGGTGAATATTTTAAAGAAAAAAGTGGCCCATTTTTTCAATAGCTTCCAGGTCTTTAGACCGATTGACTCGAAATCGCTCCCAAATGTGCTCCTATACTGGCTGAACGAGACACAGCAGTCCCCATCGGATTCCGGTGAAATTTGTATTTTTGGTGAATATTTTAGTGAAAAGAGACAATGTTTCATGAGACTGCCTTAAGGCTGGCATTAGGGTTAGGGTTAGGGTTAGGGTTATGGAGCTAGGGTTAGGGTTACGGGCGTCTTTTGACCGATTGACTCGAAATTCGTCACGAATGTGGTCCTCTACTCGCTGAATGAGACACAGCAGTCCCCATCGGATTCCGGTGAAATTTGTATTTTTGGTGAATATTTTAAAGAAAAAAGTGGCCCATTTTTTCAATAGCTTCCAGGTCTTTAGACCGATTGACTCGAAATCGCTCCCAAATGTGCTCCTATACTGGCTGAACGAGACACAGCAGTCCCCATCGGATTCCGGTGAAATTTGTATTTTTGGTGAATATTTTAGTGAAAAGAGACAATGTTTCATGAGACTGCCTTAAGGCTGGCATTAGGGTTAGGGTTAGGGTTAGGGTTATGGAGCTAGGGTTAGGGTTACGGGCGTCTTTTGACCGATTGACTCGAAATTCGTCACGAATGTGGTCCTCTACTCGCTGAATGAGACACAGCAGTCCCCATCGGATTCCGGTGAAATTTGTATTTTTGGTGAATATTTTAAAGAAAAAAGTGGCCCATTTTTTCAATAGCTTCCAGGTCTTTGGACCGATTGACTCGAAATCGCTCCCAAATGTGCTCCTATACTGGCTGAACGAGACACAGCAGTCCCCATCGGATTCCGGTGAAATTTGTATTTTTGGTGAATATTTTAAAGAAAAAAGTGGCCCATTTTTTCAATAGCTTCCAGGTCTTTGGACCGATTGACTCGAAATCGCTCCCAAATGTGCTCCTATACTGGCTGAACGAGACACAGCAGTCCCCATCGGATTCCGGTGAAATTTGTATTTTTGGTGAATATTTTAGTGAAAAGAGACAATGTTTCATGAGACTACCTTAAGGCTGGCATTAGGGTTAGGGTTAGGGTTAGGGTTATGGAGCTAGGGTTAGGGTTACGGTCGTCTTTTGACCGATTGACTCGAAATTCGTCACGAATGTGGTCCTCTACTCGCTGAATGAGACACAAAAGTCCCCATCGGATTCCGGTGAAATTTGTATTTTTGGTGAATATTTTAAAGAAAAAAGTGGCCCATTTTTTCAATAGCTTCCAGGTCTTTGGACCGATTGACTCGAAATCGCTCCCAAATGTGCTCCTATACTGGCTGAACGAGACACAGCAGTCCCCATCGGATTCCGGTGAAATTTGTATTTTTGGTGAATATTTTAGTGAAAAGAGACAATGTTTCATGAGACTGCCTTAAGGCTGGCATTAGGGTTAGGGTTAGGGTTAGGGTTATGGAGCTAGGGTTAGGGTTACGGGCGTCTTTTGACCGATTGACTCGAAATTTGTCACGAATGTGGTCCTCTACTCGCTGAATGAGACACAGCAGTCCCCATCGGATTCCGGTGAAATTTGTATTTTTGGTGAATATTTTAAAGAAAAAAGTGGCCCATTTTTTCAATAGCTTCCAGGTCTTTGGACCGATTGACTCGAAATCGCTCCCAAATGTGCTCCTATACTGGCTGAACGAGACACAGCAGTCCCCATCGGATTCCGGTGAAATTTGTATTTTTGGTGAATATTTTAGTGAAAAGAGACAATGTTTCATGAGACTGCCTTAAGGCTGGCATTAGGGTTAGGGTTAGGGTTAGGGTTATGGAGCTAGGGTTAGGGTTACGGGCGTCTTTTGACCGATTGACTCGAAATTCGTCACGAATGTGGTCCTCTACTCGCTGAATGAGACACAGCAGTCCCCATCGGATTCCGGTGAAATTTGTATTTTTGGTGAATATTTTAAAGAAAAAAGTGGCCCATTTTTTCAATAGCTTCCAGGTCTTTAGACCGATTGACTCGAAATCGCTCCCAAATGTGCTCCTATACTGGCTGAACGAGACACAGCAGTCCCCATCGGATTCCGGTGAAATTTGTATTTTTGGTGAATATTTTAGTGAAAAGAGACAATGTTTCATGAGACTGCCTTAAGGCTGGCATTAGGGTTAGGGTTAGGGTTAGGGTTATGGAGCTAGGGTTAGGGTTACGGGCGTCTTTTGACCGATTGACTCGAAATTCGTCACGAATGTGGTCCTCTACTCGCTGAATGAGACACAGCAGTCCCCATCGGATTCCGGTGAAATTTGTATTTTTGGTGAATATTTTAAAGAAAAAAGTGGCCCATTTTTTCAATAGCTTCCAGGTCTTTGGACCGATTGACTCGAAATCGCTCCCAAATGTGCTCCTATACTGGCTGAACGAGACACAGCAGTCCCCATCGGATTCCGGTGAAATTTGTATTTTTGGTGAATATTTTAAAGAAAAAAGTGGCCCATTTTTTCAATAGCTTCCAGGTCTTTGGACCGATTGACTCGAAATCGCTCCCAAATGTGCTCCTATACTGGCTGAACGAGACACAGCAGTCCCCATCGGATTCCGGTGAAATTTGTATTTTTGGTGAATATTTTAAAGAAAAAAGTGGCCCATTTTTTCAATAGCTTCCAGGTCTTTGGACCGATTGACTCGAAATCGCTCCCAAATGTGCTCCTATACTGGCTGAACGAGACACAGCAGTCCCCATCGGATTCCGGTGAAATTTGTATTTTTGGTGAATATTTTAGTGAAAAGAGACAATGTTTCATGAGACTGCCTTAAGGCTGGCATTAGGGTTAGGGTTAGGGTTAGGGTTATGGAGCTAGGGTTAGGGTTACGGGCGTCTTTTGACCGATTGATTCGAAATTCGTCACGAATGTGGTCCTCTACTCGCTGAATGAGACACAGCAGTCCCCATCGGATTCCGGTGAAATTTGTATTTTTGGTGAATATTTTAAAGAAAAAAGTGGCCCATTTTTTCAATAGCTTCCAGGTCTTTGGACCGATTGACTCGAAATCGCTCCCAAATGTGCTCCTATACTGGCTGAACGAGACACAGCAGTCCCCATCGGATTCCGGTGAAATTTGTATTTTTGGTGAATATTTTAGTGAAAAGAGACAATGTTTCATGAGACTGCCTTAAGGCTGGCATTAGGGTTAGGGTTAGGGTTAGGGTTATGGAGCTAGGGTTAGTGTTACGGTCGTCTTTTGACCGATTGACTCGAAATTCGTCACGAATGTGGTCCTCTACTCGCTGAATGAGACACAGCAGTCCCCATCGGATTCCGGTGAAATTTGTATTTTTGGTGAATATTTTAAAGAAAAATGTGGCCCATTTTTTCAATAGCTTCCAGGTCTTTGGACCGATTGACTCGAAATCGCTCCCAAATGTGCTCCTATACTGGCTGAACGAGACACAGCAGTCCCCATCGGATTCCGGTGAAATTTGTATTTTTGGTGAATATTTTAAAGAAAAAAGTGGCCCATTTTTTCAATAGCTTCCAGGTCTTTGGACCGATTGACTCGAAATCGCTCCCAAATGTGCTCCTATACTGGCTGAACGAGACACAGCAGTCCCCATCGGATTCCGGTGAAATTTGTATTTTTGGTGAATATTTTAAAGAAAAAAGTGGCCCATTTTTTCAATAGCTTCCAGGTCTTTGGACCGATTGACTCGAAATCGCTCCCAAATGTGCTCCTATACTGGCTGAACGAGACACAGCAGTCCCCATCGGATTCCGGTGAAATTTGTATTTTTGGTGAATATTTTAGTGAAAAGAGACAATGTTTCATGAGACTGCCTTAAGGCTGGCATTAGGGTTAGGGTTAGGGTTAGGGTTATGGAGCTAGGGTTAGGGTTACGGGCGTCTTTTGACCGATTGACTCGAAATTCGTCACGAATGTGGTCCTCTACTCGCTGAATGAGACACAGCAGTCCCCATCGGATTCCGGTGAAATTTGTATTTTTGGTGAATATTTTAAAGAAAAAAGTGGCCCATTTTTTCAATAGCTTCCAGGTCTTTGGACCGATTGACTCGAAATCGCTCCCAAATGTGCTCCTATACTGGCTGAACGAGACACAGCAGTCCCCATCGGATTCCGGTGAAATTTGTATTTTTGGTGAATATTTTAAAGAAAAAAGTGGCCCATTTTTTCAATAGCTTCCAGGTCTTTGGACCGATTGACTCGAAATCGCTCCCAAATGTGCTCCTATACTGGCTGAACGAGACACAGCAGTCCCCATCGGATTCCGGTGAAATTTGTATTTTTGGTGAATATTTTAGTGAAAAGAGACAATGTTTCATGAGACTGCCTTAAGGCTGGCATTAGGGTTAGGGTTAGGGTTAGGGTTATGGAGCTAGGGTTAGGGTTACGGGCGTCTTTTGACCGATTGACTCGAAATTCGTGACGAATGTAGTCCTCTACTCGCTGAATGAGACACAGCAGTCCCCATTGGATTCCGGTGAAATTTGTATTTTTGGTGAATATTTTAAAGAAAAAAGTGGCCCATTTTTTCAATATCTTCCAGGTCTTTGGACCGATTGACTCGAAATCGCTCCCAAATGTGCTCCTATACTGGCTGAACGAGACACAGCAGTCCCCATCGGATTCCGGTGAAATTTGTATTTTTGGTGAATATTTTAAAGAAAAAAGTGGCCCATTTTTTCAATAGCTTCCAGGTCTTTGGACCGATTGACTCGAAATCGCTCCCAAATGTGCTCCTATACTGGCTGAACGAGACACAGCAGTCCCCATCGGATTCCGGTGAAATTTGTATTTTTGGTGAATATTTTAGTGAAAAGAGACAATGTTTCATGAGACTACCTTAAGGCTGGCATTAGGGTTAGGGTTAGGGTTAGGGTTATGGAGATAGGGTTAGGGTTACGGTCGTCTTTTGACCGATTGACTCGAAATTCGTCACGAATGTGGTCCTCTACTCGCTGAATGAGACACAGCAGTCCCCATCGGATTCCGGTGAAATTTGTATTTTTGGTGAATATTTTAAAGAAAAAAGTGGCCCATTTTTTCAATAGCTTCCAGGTCTTTGGACCGATTGACTCGAAATCGCTCCCAAATGTGCTCCTATACTGGCTGAACGAGACACAGCAGTCCCCATCGGATTCCGGTGAAATTTGTATTTTTGGTGAATATTTTAAAGAAAAAAGTGGCCCATTTTTTCAATAGCTTCCAGGTCTTTGGACCGATTGACTCGAAATCGCTCCCAAATGTGCTCCTATACTGGCTGAACGAGACACAGCAGTCCCCATCGGATTCCGGTGAAATTTGTATTTTTGGTGAATATTTTAGTGAAAAGAGACAATGTTTCATGAGACTACCTTAAGGCTGGCATTAGGGTTAGGGTTAGGGTTAGGGTTATGGAGATAGGGTTAGGGTTACGGTCGTCTTTTGACCGATTGACTCGAAATTCGTCACGAATGTGGTCCTCTACTCGCTGAATGAGACACAGCAGTCCCCATCGGATTCCGGTGAAATTTGTATTTTTGGTGAATATTTTAAAGAAAAAAGTGGCCCATTTTTTCAATAGCTTCCAGGTCTTTGGACCGATTGACTCGAAATCGCTCCCAAATGTGCTCCTATACTGGCTGAACGAGACACAGCAGTCCCCATCGGATTCCGGTGAAATTTGTATTTTTGGTGAATATTTTAAAGAAAAAAGTGGCCCATTTTTTCAATAGCTTCCAGGTCTTTGGACCGATTGACTCGAAATCGCTCCCAAATGTGCTCCTATACTGGCTGAACGAGACACAGCAGTCCCCATCGGATTCCGGTGAAATTTGTATTTTTGGTGAATATTTTAGTGAAAAGAGACAATGTTTCATGAGACTGCCTTAAGGCTGGCATTAGGGTTAGGGTTAGGGTTAGGGTTATGGAGCTAGGGTTAGGGTTACGGGCGTCTTTTGACCGATTGACTCGAAATTCGTGACGAATGTAGTCCTCTACTCGCTGAATGAGACACAGCAGTCCCCATTGGATTCCGGTGAAATTTGTATTTTTGGTGAATATTTTAAAGAAAAAAGTGGCCCATTTTTTCAATATCTTCCAGGTCTTTGGACCGATTGACTCGAAATCGCTCCCAAATGTGCTCCTATACTGGCTGAACGAGACACAGCAGTCCCCATCGGATTCCGGTGAAATTTGTATTTTTGGTGAATATTTTAAAGAAAAAAGTGGCCCATTTTTTCAATAGCTTCCAGGTCTTTGGACCGATTGACTCGAAATCGCTCCCAAATGTGCTCCTATACTGGCTGAACGAGACACAGCAGTCCCCATCGGATTCCGGTGAAATTTGTATTTTTGGTGAATATTTTAGTGAAAAGAGACAATGTTTCATGAGACTACCTTAAGGCTGGCATTAGGGTTAGGGTTAGGGTTAGGGTTATGGAGATAGGGTTAGGGTTACGGTCGTCTTTTGACCGATTGACTCGAAATTCGTCACGAATGTGGTCCTCTACTCGCTGAATGAGACACAGCAGTCCCCATCGGATTCCGGTGAAATTTGTATTTTTGGTGAATATTTTAAAGAAAAAAGTGGCCCATTTTTTCAATAGCTTCCAGGTCTTTGGACCGATTGACTCGAAATCGCTCCCAAATGTGCTCCTATACTGGCTGAACGAGACACAGCAGTCCCCATCGGATTCCGGTGAAATTTGTATTTTTGGTGAATATTTTAAAGAAAAAAGTGGCCCATTTTTTCAATAGCTTCCAGGTCTTTGGACCGATTGACTCGAAATCGCTCCCAAATGTGCTCCTATACTGGCTGAACGAGACACAGCAGTCCCCATCGGATTCCGGTGAAATTTGTATTTTTGGTGAATATTTTAGTGAAAAGAGACAATGTTTCATGAGACTACCTTAAGGCTGGCATTAGGGTTAGGGTTAGGGTTAGGGTTATGGAGATAGGGTTAGGGTTACGGTCGTCTTTTGACCGATTGACTCGAAATTCGTCACGAATGTGGTCCTCTACTCGCTGAATGAGACACAGCAGTCCCCATCGGATTCCGGTGAAATTTGTATTTTTGGTGAATATTTTAAAGAAAAAAGTGGCCCATTTTTTCAATAGCTTCCAGGTCTTTGGACCGATTGACTCGAAATCGCTCCCAAATGTGCTCCTATACTGGCTGAACGAGACACAGCAGTCCCCATCGGATTCCGGTGAAATTTGTATTTTTGGTGAATATTTTAAAGAAAAAAGTGGCCCATTTTTTCAATAGCTTCCAGGTCTTTGGACCGATTGACTCGAAATCGCTCCCAAATGTGCTCCTATACTGGCTGAACGAGACACAGCAGTCCCCATCGGATTCCGGTGAAATTTGTATTTTTGGTGAATATTTTAGTGAAAAGAGACAATGTTTCATGAGACTGCCTTAAGGCTGGCATTAGGGTTAGGGTTAGGGTTAGGGTTATGGAGCTAGGGTTAGGGTTACGGGCGTCTTTTGACCGATTGACTCGAAATTCGTGACGAATGTAGTCCTCTACTCGCTGAATGAGACACAGCAGTCCCCATTGGATTCCGGTGAAATTTGTATTTTTGGTGAATATTTTAAAGAAAAAAGTGGCCCATTTTTTCAATAGCTTCCAGGTCTTTGGACCGATTGACTCGAAATCGCTCCCAAATGTGCTCCTATACTGGCTGAACGAGACACAGCAGTCCCCATCGGATTCCGGTGAAATTTGTATTTTTGGTGAATATTTTAGTGAAAAGAGACAATGTTTCATGAGACTACCTTAAGGCTGGCATTAGGGTTAGGGTTAGGGTTAGGGTTATGGAGATAGGGTTAGGGTTACGGTCGTCTTTTGACCGATTGACTCGAAATTCGTCACGAATGTGGTCCTCTACTCGCTGAATGAGACACAGCAGTCCCCATCGGATTCCGGTGAAATTTGTATTTTTGGTGAATATTTTAAAGAAAAAAGTGGCCCATTTTTTCAATAGCTTCCAGGTCTTTGGACCGATTGACTCGAAATCGCTCCCAAATGTGCTCCTATACTGGCTGAACGAGACACAGCAGTCCCCATCGGATTCCGGTGAAATTTTTATTTTTGGTGAATATTTTAAAGAAAAAAGTGGCCCATTTTTTCAATAGCTTCCAGGTCTTTGGACCGATTGACTCGAAATCGCTCCCAAATGTGCTCCTATACTGGCTGAACGAGACACAGCAGTCCCCATCGGATTCCGGTGAAATTTGTATTTTTGGTGAATATTTTAAAGAAAAAAGTGGCCCATTTTTTCAATAGCTTCCAGGTCTTTGGACCGATTGACTCGAAATCGCTCCCAAATGTGCTCCTATACTGGCTGAACGAGACACAGCAGTCCCCATCGGATTCCGGTGAAATTTGTATTTTTGGTGAATATTTTAGTGAAAAGAGACAATGTTTCATGAGACTGCCTTAAGGCTGGCATTAGGGTTAGGGTTAGGGTTAGGGTTATGGAGCTAGGGTTAGGGTTACGGGCGTCTTTTGACCGATTGACTCGAAATTCGTCACGAATGTGGTCCTCTACTCGCTGAATGAGACACAGCAGTCCCCATCGGATTCCGGTGAAATTTGTATTTTTGGTGAATATTTTAAAGAAAAAAGTGGCCCATTTTTTCAATAGCTTCCAGGTCTTTTGACCGATTGACTCGAAATTCGTCACGAATGTGGTCCTCTACTCGCTGAATGAGACACAGCAGTCCCCATCGGATTCCGGTGAAATTTGTATTTTTGGTGAATATTTTAAAGAAAAAAGTGGCCCATTTTTTCAATAGCTTCCAGGTCTTTGGACCGATTGACTCGAAATCGCTCCCAAATGTGCTCCTATACTGGCTGAACGAGACACAGCAGTCCCCATCGGATTCCGGTGAAATTTGTATTTTTGGTGAATATTTTAAAGAAAAAAGTGGCCCATTTTTTCAATAGCTTCCAGGTCTTTGGACCGATTGACTCGAAATCGCTCCCAAATGTGCTCCTATACTGGCTGAACGAGACACAGCAGTCCCCATCGGATTCCGGTGAAATTTGTATTTTTGGTGAATATTTTAGTGAAAAGAGACAATGTTTCATGAGACTGCCTTAAGGCTGGCATTAGGGTTAGGGTTAGGGTTAGGGTTATGGAGCTAGGGTTAGTGTTACGGTCGTCTTTTGACCGATTGACTCGAAATTCGTCACGAATGTGGTCCTCTACTCGCTGAATGAGACACAGCAGTCCCCATCGGATTCCGGTGAAATTTGTATTTTTGGTGAATATTTTAAAGAAAAATGTGGCCCATTTTTTCAATAGCTTCCAGGTCTTTGGACCGATTGACTCGAAATCGCTCCCAAATGTGCTCCTATACTGGCTGAACGAGACACAGCAGTCCCCATCGGATTCCGGTGAAATTTGTATTTTTGGTGAATATTTTAAAGAAAAAAGTGGCCCATTTTTTCAATAGCTTCCAGGTCTTTGGACCGATTGACTCGAAATCGCTCCCAAATGTGCTCCTATACTGGCTGAACGAGACACAGCAGTCCCCATCGGATTCCGGTGAAATTTGTATTTTTGGTGAATATTTTAAAGAAAAAAGTGGCCCATTTTTTCAATAGCTTCCAGGTCTTTGGACCGATTGACTCGAAATCGCTCCCAAATGTGCTCCTATACTGGCTGAACGAGACACAGCAGTCCCCATCGGATTCCGGTGAAATTTGTATTTTTGGTGAATATTTTAGTGAAAAGAGACAATGTTTCATGAGACTGCCTTAAGGCTGGCATTAGGGTTAGGGTTAGGGTTAGGGTTATGGAGCTAGGGTTAGGGTTACGGGCGTCTTTTGACCGATTGACTCGAAATTCGTCACGAATGTGGTCCTCTACTCGCTGAATGAGACACAGCAGTCCCCATCGGATTCCGGTGAAATTTGTATTTTTGGTGAATATTTTAAAGAAAAAAGTGGCCCATTTTTTCAATAGCTTCCAGGTCTTTGGACCGATTGACTCGAAATCGCTCCCAAATGTGCTCCTATACTGGCTGAACGAGACACAGCAGTCCCCATCGGATTCCGGTGAAATTTGTATTTTTGGTGAATATTTTAAAGAAAAAAGTGGCCCATTTTTTCAATAGCTTCCAGGTCTTTGGACCGATTGACTCGAAATCGCTCCCAAATGTGCTCCTATACTGGCTGAACGAGACACAGCAGTCCCCATCGGATTCCGGTGAAATTTGTATTTTTGGTGAATATTTTAGTGAAAAGAGACAATGTTTCATGAGACTGCCTTAAGGCTGGCATTAGGGTTAGGGTTAGGGTTAGGGTTATGGAGCTAGGGTTAGGGTTACGGGCGTCTTTTGACCGATTGACTCGAAATTCGTGACGAATGTAGTCCTCTACTCGCTGAATGAGACACAGCAGTCCCCATTGGATTCCGGTGAAATTTGTATTTTTGGTGAATATTTTAAAGAAAAAAGTGGCCCATTTTTTCAATATCTTCCAGGTCTTTGGACCGATTGACTCGAAATCGCTCCCAAATGTGCTCCTATACTGGCTGAACGAGACACAGCAGTCCCCATCGGATTCCGGTGAAATTTGTATTTTTGGTGAATATTTTAAAGAAAAAAGTGGCCCATTTTTTCAATAGCTTCCAGGTCTTTGGACCGATTGACTCGAAATCGCTCCCAAATGTGCTCCTATACTGGCTGAACGAGACACAGCAGTCCCCATCGGATTCCGGTGAAATTTGTATTTTTGGTGAATATTTTAGTGAAAAGAGACAATGTTTCATGAGACTACCTTAAGGCTGGCATTAGGGTTAGGGTTAGGGTTAGGGTTATGGAGATAGGGTTAGGGTTACGGTCGTCTTTTGACCGATTGACTCGAAATTCGTCACGAATGTGGTCCTCTACTCGCTGAATGAGACACAGCAGTCCCCATCGGATTCCGGTGAAATTTGTATTTTTGGTGAATATTTTAAAGAAAAAAGTGGCCCATTTTTTCAATAGCTTCCAGGTCTTTGGACCGATTGACTCGAAATCGCTCCCAAATGTGCTCCTATACTGGCTGAACGAGACACAGCAGTCCCCATCGGATTCCGGTGAAATTTGTATTTTTGGTGAATATTTTAAAGAAAAAAGTGGCCCATTTTTTCAATAGCTTCCAGGTCTTTGGACCGATTGACTCGAAATCGCTCCCAAATGTGCTCCTATACTGGCTGAACGAGACACAGCAGTCCCCATCGGATTCCGGTGAAATTTGTATTTTTGGTGAATATTTTAGTGAAAAGAGACAATGTTTCATGAGACTACCTTAAGGCTGGCATTAGGGTTAGGGTTAGGGTTAGGGTTATGGAGATAGGGTTAGGGTTACGGTCGTCTTTTGACCGATTGACTCGAAATTCGTCACGAATGTGGTCCTCTACTCGCTGAATGAGACACAGCAGTCCCCATCGGATTCCGGTGAAATTTGTATTTTTGGTGAATATTTTAAAGAAAAAAGTGGCCCATTTTTTCAATAGCTTCCAGGTCTTTGGACCGATTGACTCGAAATCATTCAAGATGGCTGCTGTGGCCTGATCGTCTGTGGCTGGTATCAGATTGCCTCAACAAATGGCCCGATTCTAACTACTCTGAGTGGACGATTTTACTCCTATTTTGAACAGAAAAGGGTTGGTAATCCAGTGAACTGAGAAGTGTTAAAATTAAGCACTTTTTTCCTCTGCAATGGCTGGTGCTGAAGTGTCTCTGCAAACAATCTGGGAAGCCATTGAACGCAACAAAGGTGAACTGATGACCCACTTTGACTCAAAAATTGAGTCAATTAATGGTGGTCTTGAAAAAATACATGGCTCTTTATCCTCACTGGGTGACCATGTGTCTGAGCTTGAACAAAGAGTGAGCTCTAATGAGGATAACCTTGAGGATCTGACCAAACGTGTTCTAACACTTGAGAAGGAGAATGCCTACCTGAAGGATAAAGTTGATGAAGCGGAGAATAGAAGCCGCTCCTCAAATCTTCGTTTCCTCAATGTCCCTGAGCAAAGCGAGGGTAGGGATATGATGACGTTCCTGACTCAACTTATTCCACAGCTTTTGGGCAAAGAGAACTTCTCCACAGCGCCCTTTATTGAAAGGGCGCACCGTTCTCCCTCCTTCAGCTCCAGCTCACGATCCTCTCCTCGGCCCATTCTTGTGAAGTTCTTACATTTCCAGGATAAAGTGAGAATCCTACGTCTTTCACGGGAGAAAGGAGAGCTCACCTTTTCGGGAGCTCGAATCCACATCTATCCCGACTTCAGCGCTGCTCTGATCAACAAACGCCGACAGTTTGATACTGTCAAAAAGAAACTTCGTGCTGCTGACATCAGGTACTCTCTTCGCTACCCCTGTACGCTGAGAGTGATTGTGGATGGAAAGCCAAAGTTCTTCAGAAGTGCCGAAGATGCAGAGTCCTTCTTCAGCGATTCCACCATGAATAGATCCATGGATTCCACCAGTCCGTCTCCATGACAGCTCTGTGAGTAACTCATCCCGCTAATATTGGCAGCTAATATCCAATCTTTGTCTGCAAACTTTCTCTCTTGGATCTCTCCTCACAACCGGAACATTGTTGAGTCATTACTCTTCCTTGGTGCCTTTTAGTTTTCTACTCTTTCGTTTTTGTTACTTGCAAAATCAACTTTTTTGCCATGGATTTACAATATATCACTTGTGTGTGAGTTCCCACTGAGTGTTTGCCGTATACTGCTCTGCCAGTGACGTCATGTTACCGGGTTACAGCGGTTACTGTCGTGATGCTGTCGCAAACGGACTTCTGCTGAAAACTGCCATCTAGGTTACTGATTGCTGTCTTTTTCATTATTATTGTCTCTGGATGCCTATATGGCCTTATAACCTTTGTTTATGGTGTTCCACAGTGTTTCTCTGTGGCTGTATAATTATGATTATAATTTACATAATACTTAAATGTAGGCCATATTATTTATTTATTTATCTATTTTGTATTTTATTTTTGTTTGCTTATTCTGTTTTCCTGAATTAAATAGGGCCCTTCCTTATTTCTATTGGCATAATACTGCAATCTGAGTCCTTGATTTAAGATCTTTTCAAGATGTTGCTACATTGTGTGTGTGTGTGTATGTGTGTGTGCTTTTGTGTGTCTGTGTCTGTAAGTGTGTGTTCTGTCTATCTTTGTCCTTGCTCCCGCTCTCATCACTTTATCTCTCCCTATTCATGTCATTTCCCCCCCCTTTCCTTTATATATAAGATACAATTGATTTAGTGAAGGGTCTAAAGATTATTCACCTAAACATTCGGAGTCTTGTCCCAAAAATTGATTTATTAAGAGCCTGGGTTACTCTTCATAAACCAAACATCATTACTGTTTCTGAGACATGGCTCCATGATAATATCACAGACGATGAAATTGAAATTGATAATTTTGTTTTATATAGAGCTGATAGGTCCTCCAGAGGTGGTGGTGTGGCTACCTATGTCGCAGCAAATTTAGTTTCTTGCCACATCAGTCCTACTGTTGAGCCAGTGAACTTTGAATGTCTTTTCATCAATATAATTTTTCATGAAAACAAACAGTTAACAATTGGCAATATTTACAGGCCTCCCTCAGCCCCTGCTGATTCTACCACGTGCATCTTATCTACTATTAATTCTCTTGGGAGGCATAATGAATTAATTATTCTTGGGGACTTCAACAGTAACTGGCTTGATCGTTCTTCTCATAAGGACAGAAACTTATTTGACAGTGTACACCTCATGCAGCTCATTAATGAACCCACTAGAGTTGATTATAGATCCTCATCTCTGCTTGACTGGATCCTTGTCTCAAATCCTGACAGAATAGTTAAGTCTGGTGTCATGTCTGACTGTCTAAGTGATCATTCTATTATATTTTGTGTTTGGAAAATAAAGGTTCCTCGTTCTCCTCCTAAATTTATTACATTTAGACAATGTAAACATATTAATGAAGACAATTTCATTTATGACTTGATCTCTATTAACTGGGACAGATTTCAGTTAATTCCTTACGTTGAGGAAGCATGGAACTTCTTCTTTTCTGAAATAAACAACGTTATTGAAAAACATGCTCCGATGAGGACTGTTAGAGTCAAAGGAAGACACCTGCCTTGGATTAGTTCAGAACTCCTTAGTCTTTTTAAGCAGAGGGATAAAACATGGGCTACATATCGTGCATCTAGGGATTCTACTGACTGGGACACTTACAGATCACTTAGGAATGAATGTACAGTCAAAACCAGGAACGCAAAGTCTAATTACTTCAAAGAAAGCCTGTCCCAAAATTTTCACAACCCAAGACAGTTCTGGAAGCGACTGAATCTCATTCTTAACAGAAATAACAAAAATGTTTTATCCCAGATTCAATCCAATAATGAGCCTATCTCTGATCCATCACTTATTCCTCATGCTTTTAATCATCATTTCTCTTCCATCTGTAGCGCCTATCACTTTGACTCTTATTGGACTGCCAGCCCCTCATATAGTACCTTCTCTGACCATTCATTTTCCTTTAAAAAAATCTTGCCCAATGATGTTTTTCTTGCTTTATGTCAACTGAGAGATAATACTAGTCCTGGTCCTGATGGCCTTGAAGTTAAATTTATCAAACTTGCCGCTCATGTCCTGATGTATCCCCTTGCTGACCTGTTTAATTTGTCTCTGTCCACCTGTTCAATCCCCTCAATCTGGAAATGTGCTAAGGTTACTCCCCTTTTCAAAGGAGGAGATCCCTCAGATGTAAATAACTATCGCCCTATTTCTATTATTTGCACAATCGCAAAAACTTTTGAAAAGCTTATTTTTAACCAGCTGTCTCAGTACTTAAATTCATTCAATATTCTATCGCCTTTTCAATCAGGATTCAGACCCAATTTTTCCACTACCACAGCCTTGTTGAAATTCACAAATGATGTGTTCACCTCCTTTGATAAGGGTCAATTTACTGGTGCAATCTTCATTGATCTGTCTAAAGCCTTTGATCTGGTTGACCACTATCTGCTTCTCGATAAACTTTTTGCTATTGGTCTCGATCAAAATGCTCTTCTCTGGTTTAATGCTTATCTCCATAATCGTCGTCAATGTGTTGTCTTTCAAGGTCATCAGTCTGACTTTTTAATTATTGACAAGGGTGTTCCGCAAGGCTCCACATTGGGTCCGCTTCTTTTTTCTGTTTTTATTAATGATCTACCTAGTATTTGTTCAAACTGTCATACCCACTTATATGCTGATGACACTGTTATATACACCTCTAACTCTGATATATCACAAATCCAGACCTCTTTACAGTTTGATTTTGATATGGTTCAAGACTGGTTCTGTAAGAACAAACTTGTATTGAACAAAAAGAAGTCATGCAGTATGATTTTCAGTACACGTCACCTCCGATCCCACTCAGTTGATTTTCATATTTATTTTTGTGATGGATCGCCTGTTGACAAAGTTGACACATTTAAATATCTTGGACTTTGGATTGACCCCGAACTCACCTTTAAACCTCACATTGACTACACTGTTAAAAAAGCATATGGTTGTCTCGCCTCACTTTACCGTTCAATCAACTGTTTCACATTTCATGTCAGAAAAAGGTTAATCTCACAACTAATACTACCACTTGTTGATTATGCTGATATTGTTTATCAAAATACTTCAGACACTCATCTTAAATCTCTGACTGTATTATTTAATTCCTTATGTAGATTTGTTTTGAGATGTCCTTTTAGAACACATCATTGTCTTATGTTTGATTCATTGAACTGGTTACAACCCAAATCAAGAAGGCAATCTCATTGGCTTCATTTTCTTTTCAAATGTGTTTATTTCCATTGTCCTCCATATTTAAAAGAACTTATGATTCCATACAATTCGCCATACTTACTTAGACATACGAACTTCCCTTTTTTCTTTGTTCCCAGAGTCTCGAAAGAGGTTGGTAAAAGGTCATTCCATTATAAAGCTCCATCGGATTGGAATGATCTCCCTCTTTTTTTGCGTTCTATTACCTCTTTTCATTGTTTCAGGATATCGCTGTACTCCTATCTTAAAACAAATTGCTCATGTTTCTAATTCATTCATATATATATATATATATATATATATATATATATATATATATATTTTTTTTTTTTTTTTTTTTTTTCCTTCTCCTTTTTCCTTATTTTTACTATGTTTTTATGTTCACATCATTGATCCTTGTTATCTAAATATCTCTAATCTGTATGTTAAACTTATGTGGGTAGGGGTTGTGTGTGGGAGTGGGTGAGCAAGATGTCTGTATTTGTCTTATGTTATGTATGTTATGTATGTTGTTATGTATGTCTATAATGTAATGTAGTGTATTGTTGTCATGTGTTCTATGTATATCTCTGTCTAGGGACCCCCTTGAAAATGAGATGCTACATCTCAAGGGGCTATCCTTTAATAAATTCAAATTCAAATTCAAAATCGCTCCCAAATGTGCTCCTATACTGGCTGAACGAGACACAGCAGTCCCCATCGGATTCCGGTGAAATTTGTATTTTTGGTGAATATTTTAAAGAAAAAAGTGGCCCATTTTTTCAATAGCTTCCAGGTCTTTGGACCGATTGACTCGAAATCGCTCCCAAATGTGCTCCTATACTGGCTGAACGAGACACAGCAGTCCCCATCGGATTCCGGTGAAATTTGTATTTTTGGTGAATATTTTAGTGAAAAGAGACAATGTTTCATGAGACTGCCTTAAGGCTGGCATTAGGGTTAGGGTTAGGGTTAGGGTTATGGAGCTAGGGTTAGGGTTACGGGCGTCTTTTGACCGATTGACTCGAAATTCGTGACGAATGTAGTCCTCTACTCGCTGAATGAGACACAGCAGTCCCCATTGGATTCCGGTGAAATTTGTATTTTTGGTGAATATTTTAAAGAAAAAAGTGGCCCATTTTTTCAATATCTTCCAGGTCTTTGGACCGATTGACTCGAAATCGCTCCCAAATGTGCTCCTATACTGGCTGAACGAGACACAGCAGTCCCCATCGGATTCCGGTGAAATTTGTATTTTTGGTGAATATTTTAAAGAAAAAAGTGGCCCATTTTTTCAATAGCTTCCAGGTCTTTGGACCGATTGACTCGAAATCGCTCCCAAATGTGCTCCTATACTGGCTGAACGAGACACAGCAGTCCCCATCGGATTCCGGTGAAATTTGTATTTTTGGTGAATATTTTAGTGAAAAGAGACAATGTTTCATGAGACTACCTTAAGGCTGGCATTAGGGTTAGGGTTAGGGTTAGGGTTATGGAGATAGGGTTAGGGTTACGGTCGTCTTTTGACCGATTGACTCGAAATTCGTCACGAATGTGGTCCTCTACTCGCTGAATGAGACACAGCAGTCCCCATCGGATTCCGGTGAAATTTGTATTTTTGGTGAATATTTTAAAGAAAAAAGTGGCCCATTTTTTCAATAGCTTCCAGGTCTTTGGACCGATTGACTCGAAATCGCTCCCAAATGTGCTCCTATACTGGCTGAACGAGACACAGCAGTCCCCATCGGATTCCGGTGAAATTTGTATTTTTGGTGAATATTTTAAAGAAAAAAGTGGCCCATTTTTTCAATAGCTTCCAGGTCTTTGGACCGATTGACTCGAAATCGCTCCCAAATGTGCTCCTATACTGGCTGAACGAGACACAGCAGTCCCCATCGGATTCCGGTGAAATTTGTATTTTTGGTGAATATTTTAGTGAAAAGAGACAATGTTTCATGAGACTACCTTAAGGCTGGCATTAGGGTTAGGGTTAGGGTTAGGGTTATGGAGATAGGGTTAGGGTTACGGTCGTCTTTTGACCGATTGACTCGAAATTCGTCACGAATGTGGTCCTCTACTCGCTGAATGAGACACAGCAGTCCCCATCGGATTCCGGTGAAATTTGTATTTTTGGTGAATATTTTAAAGAAAAAAGTGGCCCATTTTTTCAATAGCTTCCAGGTCTTTGGACCGATTGACTCGAAATCGCTCCCAAATGTGCTCCTATACTGGCTGAACGAGACACAGCAGTCCCCATCGGATTCCGGTGAAATTTGTATTTTTGGTGAATATTTTAAAGAAAAAAGTGGCCCATTTTTTCAATAGCTTCCAGGTCTTTGGACCGATTGACTCGAAATCGCTCCCAAATGTGCTCCTATACTGGCTGAACGAGACACAGCAGTCCCCATCGGATTCCGGTGAAATTTGTATTTTTGGTGAATATTTTAGTGAAAAGAGACAATGTTTCATGAGACTGCCTTAAGGCTGGCATTAGGGTTAGGGTTAGGGTTAGGGTTATGGAGCTAGGGTTAGGGTTACGGGCGTCTTTTGACCGATTGACTCGAAATTCGTGACGAATGTAGTCCTCTACTCGCTGAATGAGACACAGCAGTCCCCATTGGATTCCGGTGAAATTTGTATTTTTGGTGAATATTTTAAAGAAAAAAGTGGCCCATTTTTTCAATAGCTTCCAGGTCTTTGGACCGATTGACTCGAAATCGCTCCCAAATGTGCTCCTATACTGGCTGAACGAGACACAGCAGTCCCCATCGGATTCCGGTGAAATTTGTATTTTTGGTGAATATTTTAGTGAAAAGAGACAATGTTTCATGAGACTACCTTAAGGCTGGCATTAGGGTTAGGGTTAGGGTTAGGGTTATGGAGATAGGGTTAGGGTTACGGTCGTCTTTTGACCGATTGACTCGAAATTCGTCACGAATGTGGTCCTCTACTCGCTGAATGAGACACAGCAGTCCCCATCGGATTCCGGTGAAATTTGTATTTTTGGTGAATATTTTAAAGAAAAAAGTGGCCCATTTTTTCAATAGCTTCCAGGTCTTTGGACCGATTGACTCGAAATCGCTCCCAAATGTGCTCCTATACTGGCTGAACGAGACACAGCAGTCCCCATCGGATTCCGGTGAAATTTGTATTTTTGGTGAATATTTTAAAGAAAAAAGTGGCCCATTTTTTCAATAGCTTCCAGGTCTTTGGACCGATTGACTCGAAATCGCTCCCAAATGTGCTCCTATACTGGCTGAACGAGACACAGCAGTCCCCATCGGATTCCGGTGAAATTTGTATTTTTGGTGAATATTTTAGTGAAAAGAGACAATGTTTCATGAGACTACCTTAAGGCTGGCATTAGGGTTAGGGTTAGGGTTAGGGTTATGGAGATAGGGTTAGGGTTACGGTCGTCTTTTGACCGATTGACTCGAAATTCGTCACGAATGTGGTCCTCTACTCGCTGAATGAGACACAGCAGTCCCCATCGGATTCCGGTGAAATTTGTATTTTTGGTGAATATTTTAAAGAAAAAAGTGGCCCATTTTTTCAATAGCTTCCAGGTCTTTGGACCGATTGACTCGAAATCGCTCCCAAATGTGCTCCTATACTGGCTGAACGAGACACAGCAGTCCCCATCGGATTCCGGTGAAATTTGTATTTTTGGTGAATATTTTAAAGAAAAAAGTGGCCCATTTTTTCAATAGCTTCCAGGTCTTTGGACCGATTGACTCGAAATCGCTCCCAAATGTGCTCCTATACTGGCTGAACGAGACACAGCAGTCCCCATCGGATTCCGGTGAAATTTGTATTTTTGGTGAATATTTTAGTGAAAAGAGACAATGTTTCATGAGACTGCCTTAAGGCTGGCATTAGGGTTAGGGTTAGGGTTAGGGTTATGGAGCTAGGGTTAGGGTTACGGGCGTCTTTTGACCGATTGACTCGAAATTCGTGACGAATGTAGTCCTCTACTCGCTGAATGAGACACAGCAGTCCCCATTGGATTCCGGTGAAATTTGTATTTTTGGTGAATATTTTAAAGAAAAAAGTGGCCCATTTTTTCAATAGCTTCCAGGTCTTTGGACCGATTGACTCGAAATCGCTCCCAAATGTGCTCCTATACTGGCTGAACGAGACACAGCAGTCCCCATCGGATTCCGGTGAAATTTGTATTTTTGGTGAATATTTTAGTGAAAAGAGACAATGTTTCATGAGACTACCTTAAGGCTGGCATTAGGGTTAGGGTTAGGGTTAGGGTTATGGAGATAGGGTTAGGGTTACGGTCGTCTTTTGACCGATTGACTCGAAATTCGTCACGAATGTGGTCCTCTACTCGCTGAATGAGACACAGCAGTCCCCATCGGATTCCGGTGAAATTTGTATTTTTGGTGAATATTTTAAAGAAAAAAGTGGCCCATTTTTTCAATAGCTTCCAGGTCTTTGGACCGATTGACTCGAAATCGCTCCCAAATGTGCTCCTATACTGGCTGAACGAGACACAGCAGTCCCCATCGGATTCCGGTGAAATTTGTATTTTTGGTGAATATTTTAAAGAAAAAAGTGGCCCATTTTTTCAATAGCTTCCAGGTCTTTGGACCGATTGACTCGAAATCGCTCCCAAATGTGCTCCTATACTGGCTGAACGAGACACAGCAGTCCCCATCGGATTCCGGTGAAATTTGTATTTTTGGTGAATATTTTAGTGAAAAGAGACAATGTTTCATGAGACTGCCTTAAGGCTGGCATTAGGGTTAGGGTTAGGGTTAGGGTTATGGAGCTAGGGTTAGGGTTACGGGCGTCTTTTGACCGATTGACTCGAAATTCGTGACGAATGTAGTCCTCTACTCGCTGAATGAGACACAGCAGTCCCCATTGGATTCCGGTGAAATTTGTATTTTTGGTGAATATTTTAGTGAAAAGAGACAATGTTTCATGAGACTGCCTTAAGGCTGGCATTAGGGTTAGGGTTAGGGTTAGGGTTATGGAGCTAGGGTTAGTGTTACGGTCGTCTTTTGACCGATTGACTCGAAATTCGTCACGAATGTGGTCCTCTACTCGCTGAATGAGACACAGCAGTCCCCATCGGATTCCGGTGAAATTTGTATTTTTGGTGAATATTTTAAAGAAAAAAGTGGCCCATTTTTTCAATAGCTTCCAGGTCTTTGGACCGATTGACTCGAAATCGCTCCCAAATGTGCTCCTATACTGGCTGAACGAGACACAGCAGTCCCCATCGGATTCCGGTGAAATTTGTATTTTTGGTGAATATTTTAAAGAAAAAAGTGGCCCATTTTTTCAATAGCTTCCAGGTCTTTGGACCGATTGACTCGAAATCGCTCCCAAATGTGCTCCTATACTGGCTGAACGAGACACAGCAGTCCCCATCGGATTCCGGTGAAATTTGTATTTTTGGTGAATATTTTAAAGAAAAAAGTGGCCCATTTTTTCAATAGCTTCCAGGTCTTTGGACCGATTGACTCGAAATCGCTCCCAAATGTGCTCCTATACTGGCTGAACGAGACACAGCAGTCCCCATCGGATTCCGGTGAAATTTGTATTTTTGGTGAATATTTTAGTGAAAAGAGACAATGTTTCATGAGACTGCCTTAAGGCTGGCATTAGGGTTAGGGTTAGGGTTAGGGTTATGGAGCTAGGGTTAGGGTTACGGGCGTCTTTTGACCGATTGACTCGAAATTCGTCACGAATGTGGTCCTCTACTCGCTGAATGAGACACAGCAGTCCCCATCGGATTCCGGTGAAATTTGTATTTTTGGTGAATATTTTAAAGAAAAAAGTGGCCCATTTTTTCAATAGCTTCCAGGTCTTTGGACCGATTGACTCGAAATCGCTCCCAAATGTGCTCCTATACTGGCTGAACGAGACACAGCAGTCCCCATCGGATTCCGGTGAAATTTGTATTTTTGGTGAATATTTTAAAGAAAAAAGTGGCCCATTTTTTCAATAGCTTCCAGGTCTTTGGACCGATTGACTCGAAATCGCTCCCAAATGTGCTCCTATACTGGCTGAACGAGACACAGCAGTCCCCATCGGATTCCGGTGAAATTTGTATTTTTGGTGAATATTTTAGTGAAAAGAGACAATGTTTCATGAGACTGCCTTAAGGCTGGCATTAGGGTTAGGGTTAGGGTTAGGGTTATGGAGCTAGGGTTAGGGTTACGGGCGTCTTTTGACCGATTGACTCGAAATTCGTGACGAATGTAGTCCTCTACTCGCTGAATGAGACACAGCAGTCCCCATTGGATTCCGGTGAAATTTGTATTTTTGGTGAATATTTTAAAGAAAAAAGTGGCCCATTTTTTCAATATCTTCCAGGTCTTTGGACCGATTGACTCGAAATCGCTCCCAAATGTGCTCCTATACTGGCTGAACGAGACACAGCAGTCCCCATCGGATTCCGGTGAAATTTGTATTTTTGGTGAATATTTTAAAGAAAAAAGTGGCCCATTTTTTCAATAGCTTCCAGGTCTTTGGACCGATTGACTCGAAATCGCTCCCAAATGTGCTCCTATACTGGCTGAACGAGACACAGCAGTCCCCATCGGATTCCGGTGAAATTTGTATTTTTGGTGAATATTTTAGTGAAAAGAGACAATGTTTCATGAGACTACCTTAAGGCTGGCATTAGGGTTAGGGTTAGGGTTAGGGTTATGGAGATAGGGTTAGGGTTACGGTCGTCTTTTGACCGATTGACTCGAAATTCGTCACGAATGTGGTCCTCTACTCGCTGAATGAGACACAGCAGTCCCCATCGGATTCCGGTGAAATTTGTATTTTTGGTGAATATTTTAAAGAAAAAAGTGGCCCATTTTTTCAATAGCTTCCAGGTCTTTTGACCGATTGACTCGAAATCGCTCCCAAATGTGCTCCTATACTGGCTGAACGAGACACAGCAGTCCCCATCGGATTCCGGTGAAATTTGTATTTTTGGTGAATATTTTAAAGAAAAAAGTGGCCCATTTTTTCAATAGCTTCCAGGTCTTTGGACCGATTGACTCGAAATCGCTCCCAAATGTGCTCCTATACTGGCTGAACGAGACACAGCAGTCCCCATCGGATTCCGGTGAAATTTGTATTTTTGGTGAATATTTTAGTGAAAAGAGACAATGTTTCATGAGACTACCTTAAGGCTGGCATTAGGGTTAGGGTTAGGGTTAGGGTTATGGAGATAGGGTTAGGGTTACGGTCGTCTTTTGACCGATTGACTCGAAATTCGTCACGAATGTGGTCCTCTACTCGCTGAATGAGACACAGCAGTCCCCATCGGATTCCGGTGAAATTTGTATTTTTGGTGAATATTTTAAAGAAAAAAGTGGCCCATTTTTTCAATAGCTTCCAGGTCTTTGGACCGATTGACTCGAAATCGCTCCCAAATGTGCTCCTATACTGGCTGAACGAGACACAGCAGTCCCCATCGGATTCCGGTGAAATTTGTATTTTTGGTGAATATTTTAAAGAAAAAAGTGGCCCATTTTTTCAATAGCTTCCAGGTCTTTGGACCGATTGACTCGAAATCGCTCCCAAATGTGCTCCTATACTGGCTGAACGAGACACAGCAGTCCCCATCGGATTCCGGTGAAATTTGTATTTTTGGTGAATATTTTAGTGAAAAGAGACAATGTTTCATGAGACTGCCTTAAGGCTGGCATTAGGGTTAGGGTTAGGGTTAGGGTTATGGAGCTAGGGTTAGGGTTACGGGCGTCTTTTGACCGATTGACTCGAAATTCGTGACGAATGTAGTCCTCTACTCGCTGAATGAGACACAGCAGTCCCCATTGGATTCCGGTGAAATTTGTATTTTTGGTGAATATTTTAAAGAAAAAAGTGGCCCATTTTTTCAATATCTTCCAGGTCTTTGGACCGATTGACTCGAAATCGCTCCCAAATGTGCTCCTATACTGGCTGAACAAGACACAGCAGTCCCCATCGGATTCCGGTGAAATTTGTATTTTTGGTGAATATTTTAAAGAAAAAAGTGGCCCATTTTTTCAATAGCTTCCAGGTCTTTGGACCGATTGACTCGAAATCGCTCCCAAATGTGCTCCTATACTGGCTGAACGAGACACAGCAGTCCCCATCGGATTCCGGTGAAATTTGTATTTTTGGTGAATATTTTAGTGAAAAGAGACAATGTTTCATGAGACTACCTTAAGGCTGGCATTAGGGTTAGGGTTAGGGTTAGGGTTATGGAGATAGGGTTAGGGTTACGGTCGTCTTTTGACCGATTGACTCGAAATTCGTGACGAATGTAGTCCTCTACTCGCTGAATGAGACACAGCAGTCCCCATTGGATTCCGGTGAAATTTGTATTTTTGGTGAATATTTTAAAGAAAAAAGTGGCCCATTTTTTCAATATCTTCCAGGTCTTTGGACCGATTGACTCGAAATCGCTCCCAAATGTGCTCCTATACTGGCTGAACAAGACACAGCAGTCCCCATCGGATTCCGGTGAAATTTGTATTTTTGGTGAATATTTTAAAGAAAAAAGTGGCCCATTTTTTCAATAGCTTCCAGGTCTTTGGACCGATTGACTCGAAATCGCTCCCAAATGTGCTCCTATACTGGCTGAACGAGACACAGCAGTCCCCATCGGATTCCGGTGAAATTTGTATTTTTGGTGAATATTTTAGTGAAAAGAGACAATGTTTCATGAGACTACCTTAAGGCTGGCATTAGGGTTAGGGTTAGGGTTAGGGTTATGGAGATAGGGTTAGGGTTACGGTCGTCTTTTGACCGATTGACTCGAAATTCGTCACGAATGTGGTCCTCTACTCGCTGAATGAGACACAGCAGTCCCCATCGGATTCCGGTGAAATTTGTATTTTTGGTGAATATTTTAAAGAAAAAAGTGGCCCATTTTTTCAATAGCTTCCAGGTCTTTGGACCGATTGACTCGAAATCGCTCCCAAATGTGCTCCTATACTGGCTGAACGAGACACAGCAGTCCCCATCGGATTCCGGTGAAATTTGTATTTTTGGTGAATATTTTAAAGAAAAAAGTGGCCCATTTTTTCAATAGCTTCCAGGTCTTTGGACCGATTGACTCGAAATCGCTCCCAAATGTGCTCCTATACTGGCTGAACGAGACACAGCAGTCCCCATCGGATTCCGGTGAAATTTGTATTTTTGGTGAATATTTTAGTGAAAAGAGACAATGTTTCATGAGACTACCTTAAGGCTGGCATTAGGGTTAGGGTTAGGGTTAGGGTTATGGAGATAGGGTTAGGGTTACGGTCGTCTTTTGACCGATTGACTCGAAATTCGTCACGAATGTGGTCCTCTACTCGCTGAATGAGACACAGCAGTCCCCATCGGATTCCGGTGAAATTTGTATTTTTGGTGAATATTTTAAAGAAAAAAGTGGCCCATTTTTTCAATAGCTTCCAGGTCTTTGGACCGATTGACTCGAAATCGCTCCCAAATGTGCTCCTATACTGGCTGAACGAGACACAGCAGTCCCCATCGGATTCCGGTGAAATTTGTATTTTTGGTGAATATTTTAGTGAAAAGAGACAATGTTTCATGAGACTGCCTTAAGGCTGGCATTAGGGTTAGGGTTAGGGTTAGGGTTATGGAGCTAGGGTTAGGGTTACGGGCGTCTTTTGACCGATTGACTCGAAATTCGTCACGAATGTGGTCCTCTACTCGCTGAATGAGACACAGCAGTCCCCATCAGATTCCGGTGAAATTTGTATTTTTGGTGAATATTTTAAAGAAAAAAGTGGCCCATTTTTTCAATAGCTTCCAGGTCTTTGGACCGATTGACTCGAAATCGCTCCCAAATGTGCTCCTATACTGGCTGAACGAGACACAGCAGTCCCCATCGGATTCCGGTGAAATTTGTATTTTTGGTGAATATTTTAGTGAAAAGAGACAATGTTTCATGAGACTACCTTAAGGCTGGCATTAGGGTTAGGGTTAGGGTTAGGGTTATGGAGCTAGGGTTAGGGTTACGGGCGTCTTTTGACCGATTGACTCGAAATTCGTCACGAATGTGGTCCTCTACTCGCTGAATGAGACACAGCAGTCCCCATCGGATTCCGGTGAAATTTGTATTTTTGGTGAATATTTTAAAGAAAAAAGTGGCCCATTTTTTCAATAGCTTCCAGGTCTTTGGACCGATTGACTCGAAATCGCTCCCAAATGTGCTCCTATACTGGCTGAACGAGACACAGCAGTCCCCATCGGATTCCGGTGAAATTTGTATTTTTGGTGAATATTTTAAAGAAAAAAGTGGCCCATTTTTTCAATAGCTTCCAGGTCTTTGGACCGATTGACTCGAAATCGCTCCCAAATGTGCTCCTATACTGGCTGAACGAGACACAGCAGTCCCCATCGGATTCCGGTGAAATTTGTATTTTTGGTGAATATTTTAGTGAAAAGAGACAATGTTTCATGAGACTGCCTTAAGGCTGGCATTAGGGTTAGGGTTAGGGTTAGGGTTATGGAGCTAGGGTTAGGGTTACGGTCGTCTTTTGACCGATTGACTCGAAATTCGTCACGAATGTGGTCCTCTACTCGCTGAATGAGACACAGCAGTCCCCATCGGATTCCGGTGAAATTTGTATTTTTGGTGAATATTTTAAAGAAAAAAGTGGCCCATTTTTTCAATAGCTTCCAGGTCTTTGGACCGATTGACTCGAAATCGCTCCCAAATGTGCTCCTATACTGGCTGAACGAGACACAGCAGTCCCCATCGGATTCCGGTGAAATTTGTATTTTTGGTGAATATTTTAAAGAAAAAAGTGGCCCATTTTTTCAATAGCTTCCAGGTCTTTGGACCGATTGACTCGAAATCGCTCCCAAATGTGCTCCTATACTGGCTGAACGAGACACAGCAGTCCCCATCGGATTCCGGTGAAATTTGTATTTTTGGTGAATATTTTAAAGAAAAAAGTGGCCCATTTTTTCAATAGCTTCCAGGTCTTTGGACCGATTGACTCGAAATCGCTCCCAAATGTGCTCCTATACTGGCTGAACGAGACACAGCAGTCCCCATCGGATTCCGGTGAAATTTGTATTTTTGGTGAATATTTTAGTGAAAAGAGACAATGTTTCATGAGACTGCCTTAAGGCTGGCATTAGGGTTAGGGTTAGGGTTAGGGTTATGGAGCTAGGGTTAGGGTTACGGGCGTCTTTTGACCGATTGACTCGAAATTCGTCACAAATGTGGTCCTCTACTCGCTGAATGAGACACAGCAGTCCCCATCGGATTCCGGTGAAATTTGTATTTTTGGTGAATATTTTAAAGAAAAAAGTGGCCCATTTTTTCAATAGCTTCCAGGTCTTTGGACCGATTGACTCGAAATCGCTCCCAAATGTGCTCCTATACTGGCTGAACGAGACACAGCAGTCCCCATCGGATTCCGGTGAAATTTGTATTTTTGGTGAATATTTTAGTGAAAAGAGACAATGTTTCATGAGACTGCCTTAAGGCTGGCATTAGGGTTAGGGTTATGGATCTAGGGTTAGGGTTACGGTCGTCTTTTGACCGATTGACTCGAAATTCGTCACGAATGTGGTCCTTTACTCGCTGAATGAGACACAGCAGTCCCCATCGGATTCCGGTGAAATTTGTATTTTTGGTGAATATTTTAAAGAAAAAAGTGGCCCATTTTTTCAATAGCTTCCAGGTCTTTGGACCGATTGACTGGAAATCGCTCCCAAATGTGCTCCTATACTGGCTGAACGAGACACAGCAGTCCCCATCGGATTCCGGTGAAATTTGTATTTTTGGTGAATATTTTAGTGAAAAGAGACAATGTTTCATGAGACTGCCTTAAGGCTGGCATTAGGGTTAGGGTTAGGGTTAGGGTTATGGAGCTAGGGTTAGGGTTACGGGCGTCTTTTGACCGATTGACTCGAAATTCGTCACGAATGTGGTCCTCTACTCGCTGAATGAGACACAGCAGTCCCCATCGGATTCCGGTGAAATTTGTATTTTTGGTGAATATTTTAAAGAAAAAAGTGGCCCATTTTTTCAATAGCTTCCAGGTCTTTGGACCAATTGACTCGAAATCGCTCCCAAATGTGCTCCTATACTGGCTGAACGAGACACAGCAGTCCCCATTGGATTCCGGTGAAATTTGTATTTTTGGTGAATATTTTAAAGAAAAAAGTGGCCCATTTTTTCAATAGCTTCCAGGTCTTTGGACCGATTGACTCGAAATCGCTCCCAAATGTGCTCCTATACTGGCTGAACGAGACACAGCAGTCCCCATCGGATTCCGGTGAAATTTGTATTTTTGGTGAATATTTTAGTGAAAAGAGACAATGTTTCATGAGACTACCTTAAGGCTGGCATTAGGGTTAGGGTTAGGGTTAGGGTTATGGAGCTAGGGTTAGGGTTACGGTCGTCTTTTGACCGATTGACTCGAAATTCGTCACGAATGTGGTCCTCTACTCGCTGAATGAGACACAGCAGTCCCCATCGGATTCCGGTGAAATTTGTATTTTTGGTGAATATTTTAAAGAAAAAAGTGGCCCATTTTTTCAATAGCTTCCAGGTCTTTGGACCGATTGACTCGAAATCGCTCCCAAATGTGCTCCTATACTGGCTGAACGAGACACAGCAGTCCCCATCGGATTCCGGTGAAATTTTTATTTTTGGTGAATATTTTAAAGAAAAAAGTGGCCCATTTTTTCAATAGCTTCCAGGTCTTTGGACCGATTGACTCGAAATCGCTCCCAAATGTGCTCCTATACTGGCTGAACGAGACACAGCAGTCCCCATCGGATTCCGGTGAAATTTGTATTTTTGGTGAATATTTTAAAGAAAAAAGTGGCCCATTTTTTCAATAGCTTCCAGGTCTTTGGACCGATTGACTCGAAATCGCTCCCAAATGTGCTCCTATACTGGCTGAACGAGACACAGCAGTCCCCATCGGATTCCGGTGAAATTTGTATTTTTGGTGAATATTTTAGTGAAAAGAGACAATGTTTCATGAGACTGCCTTAAGGCTGGCATTAGGGTTAGGGTTAGGGTTAGGGTTATGGAGCTAGGGTTAGGGTTACGGGCGTCTTTTGACCGATTGACTCGAAATTCGTCACGAATGTGGTCCTCTACTCGCTGAATGAGACACAGCAGTCCCCATCGGATTCCGGTGAAATTTGTATTTTTGGTGAATATTTTAAAGAAAAAAGTGGCCCATTTTTTCAATAGCTTCCAGGTCTTTGGACCGATTGACTCGAAATCGCTCCCAAATGTGCTCCTATACTGGCTGAACGAGACACAGCAGTCCCCATCGGATTCCGGTGAAATTTGTATTTTTGGTGAATATTTTAGTGAAAAGAGACAATGTTTCATGAGACTGCCTTAAGGCTGGCATTAGGGTTAGGGTTAGGGTTAGGGTTATGGAGCTAGGGTTAGGGTTACGGGCGTCTTTTGACCGATTGACTCGAAATTCGTCACGAATGTGGTCCTCTACTCGCTGAATGAGACACAGCAGTCCCCATCGGATTCCGGTGAAATTTGTATTTTTGGTGAATATTTTAAAGAAAAAAGTGGCCCATTTTTTCAATAGCTTCCAGGTCTTTGGACCGATTGACTCGAAATCGCTCCCAAATGTGCTCCTATACTGGCTGAACGAGACACAGCAGTCCCCATCGGATTCCGGTGAAATTTGTATTTTTGGTGAATATTTTAAAGAAAAAAGTGGCCCATTTTTTCAATAGCTTCCACACAGGAAATTTTGAAGAGTAAAATTTACTCAATTTGAGTAAAATTTTACTCCCAAAAAGATAGTATTTGGTCCCAGTCCAAAAAGAGTAAAATTTACTCTTGTCATAGAGTTAAATTTTCAGAGTTATTTCTACTCCATCTAGAGTTCATATTTTACTCCACAAGATTAAAATTTACTCTATTTAGCATAAAGTGAGAACAACTCCAACACCATTTCACTCAATACAGAGTTGTATTTTACTCTGTACAGAGTAGTAACTGCCTCATAATAGAGTTATAATTCTACTATTAATAGAGTTGTATTTTACTCTGTTCAGAGTAGTAACTGCCTCATAATAGAGATATAATTCTACTATTAATGGAGTTGTATTTTACTCTGTTCAGAGTAGTAACTGCCTCAAAATAGAGGTCAAATTCTACTATGAATAGAGTTCTATTTCACTCAATAAAGAGTTGTATTTTACTCAATATTGATTTTAAAAATGATAACTCTGGATTAAAATGTTTGAAATAAAAAAGACCAGAAATGAATATTCAACAATGCACGACTTGTATTTTTCTTAAATGCATAACACATGAGCACCCATAATATGTCCATACCGTTTGGCCTTTGTAATATGACAGCATTGTATAATACATGAAAAATTCAAATGCCCTCAAAACCTGCAACAAAAATCTCCATGAATAAGACTCCATGGACAGAGTAATCAATATGAGGAAAAAAAAGTCGTTCATGGTGACAAATTCCATAATGAAAACAAATAGAATATTGCAAACAGGTATGCACACTATCACCACGCCAGCAGCTGCAGATAAGGCTGTAAAATATTGCAATAGCCATCAGCACAGCCAAAACATTTACGCCCAATTGGTGGGCCATCACAATTTGGACACAATGTGCTCTTTGAAATCGGGTGGATTAGATAAAAGAGGAGAAAATATAAATAAATTAAAATATGAGTTATGGGCAAAGAAATTCAGAAATCCATTGTTCATCCCCAGTGCAATAGTTACAGCTTAGCGATTCTTTTATCACAGGAAACAGTATGGAACAATAAATGAACTTGAATCATCATTGCTGTATGACATCTGCATATCAAATGCTTTGTAAAACAAAAGCTCTTTGACATCAACAACATGAGGTCCTTCTGCAGTACACACAACTTTAAATGCATAAAAATGCTCATCCATACACACTGTTTGTAGTGCAAATGTACACAACAGTAACCTCTCATCTTTAAGAACAACACGGTGGATTTTGTGAAAAACTGGCATCTCATTAAGCACTTTGAGACAAACAACTAAACCAGGACGATACATATTTCCATGGTGTTTGGCCCATCTAACATCCAACACCTTAGTGTCAACTGCTACCTGAAGAGCCTCTGCTATCTCACAGCCTCTGTCCATCACGTTTAAAGCTACCATTTTACTTGGACCAAGCACCAGTCTGTCAGGCTCAAATGTCTGCCAACTATATGCTACTTGACTTTGGTGTTTCTTTGCTAATGTTTTAGTTATATTTTTGAAGCTTTTTAGTTGTTTTTTAAAGAAATTGTGCTTCGCTTCATAGCGCATGCACCAGGTATGCAAAAGTGGTCCAATTTTACAAATACATGTCGGATAATGCACCATAAAATGATGCTTTGGTAGTAGCTTCTTGTTGGGATATAAATGCTTGAATAACCCATGGTGCTCTGAAATCAAATGTTTCAAATAAATGGTAATGCCAGTTGATAACATGAAAGAAAATACAATATCTGCTATTTGAAGCAACAACAGAAGCAAATACCAGTGTTGATCATCTCGACAAACCAAGTCTCCAAATATAAGTGGGAGATTGCGAAGTAAACACCAGGATTGGATCGCATTTGCCTGAGGACCTTTGCAAATAAAACAAAACATCTCTGCATCAAATCAGTGCAGCATCCGAGCTCTCATCTCTTTGACCCTGGGATTCACCTTGGTGGTAGCAGCATCAATCTGGTAAACAGCGGTTTGCAAGAAGTGGTAGACATTTGCCAGATCCCTGTTGTACGAGGTAGCGAAGACGAAATGAGCTTTGAAAAGCTCGTCAAAAGAGGCAAGAGAATCTGGTGACTGACACGGGATTGCATGTTTGTCAATCACAATGAAATATTTGTGTACGGCGCTCCTCTTGGTCCCCACAGCCAGTAGATAGGGTTGACGGCTCTCTGTGATGCTGTCCAGATGCCCCTCAACACTGGTCCCAGTCTGTGACAAGAAAACTTAATTAGTCTTGCTATTAAAATTAATCTGTTGCAGTTTAAGGCCCCATCATCACCACCAGAATCACTTATTGCCACAAAATGCAAGATGAACCATTACATTTCCAGTCTTATATTTTATTTTTTATAAGGCCGGGACTCGATTAAAAAAATGAATCTAATTAATTAGAGGCTTTGTAATTAATAATCAAAATTAATCACATTTTAATCACATAAATATTTGACCTGAGAACAGTGAGAATACAGATTAAATGGTCTTTCCTGCCACTACACAATGATGATTACTGTATTTAACTACTTAAATCGATCAATAGCATAAACTGATTTGTTGAACTCAGCCTGATGTAAGCATGAATAAAACTTGGTAGCCAATCACACAGGCAGCTCCATGTTGTCCCTGTGTGATGTTCAGGGACAGGTCAGGACAGTCTGAGGACAGAGAGCTCTGAGGGTGAAGTTTATAATAATGAAATGCACCGTGAGACAGTGGCTTTTATTCTGCTAAATGTAAAAGAAATAAACATATTCATCAGCGTATCTGAGGCCGATGGTGATAGATCTGTGGGGAGCCAAATCAGATAAATATCACAGGGCACTCGCTGATTACAGATGAGCATGGTCATCACATGATTTCACAAGAGTATAGTTTTATGGTTTAATATTACAGACAGAACAGTGAGCCTTCTTAAACTTTAATTAAACTGTAACATTACCTTGATAAATTTCACAAGGTGTTCAATGGCTTGTCTGGCGGAGAGCTTTCCTGGTCTCTTGTTGCGGCCATGAGGTGATGGTGGCATGAGGTGTATAAGGAGCAAGATGGAGGACATCTCACTGTCCCATCCTGAAAATACAAGCAAATTCAGAAAGACATTTTTACTACAATGTTTATATTTTTGTTCCAAATCCATTTCCCTCTTCCATTATTATTATTATTTCTTTAATTCGAGTGTACCATCTTCCAGTTCTTCTGTTGTGGATTCAGCGTTATGAAGGAGATCTTCAAGGTCGCTTGTCTGGGTGAGGCCACGGCTTTGTTCAAGGACTTTCTGCCTGTAGTGAGTAGGCCACTTCTCCAGGAACTTTGCAGAGATGTCATCACCAAACATCAGACTGAAATCCTGCTCTATCTGCAGACAAGATGGAATACAGAAAACAACATGGCATACATTGTTAATAGGTACACCAGGGATGACCAGGGATGTGGTCTGTTTAAACTCATTTTTCATTTCAGCTCGATTTTAATGCAAGGCAGTTAAGAGTGATATACCAGTCCTGTGATGTCAAGAAATCTTGGAAAGGTGGTGAATATTTCAGAGGACTTCACTGGGTCATGAACCATTGCTTGGCGATGGGTGAAGGTCTGTCTCATCTTCTCCTTGATGATTGCTTCATCAGTTGTATGCTTCATCAGTGCGATGGCCTCACGACACTGGGTTTCTGTGGTTAGCTGGTTTTCCTTACTGAAGGGGGTTCTGTCACCAGAATCTGGACCACCTGTAACAGTGATCAGTAAACAGTGAAACCACACACTGATGCAATACTTTCTTTACTTCTCAAAAAAGTTGAGCCACTTTCACCCCTTACACAGATGACCACTCATCTTTTTGCTAAACCCCCTGCGATGCCCACCACTGTAACAAAACAAGGACTATGCACATTAAAAATGAATTTAACATGTGAATGGGCTTTATGCACAGCTCCACTATTTCCTGAATCTAAGCCAGCTCCTTTATTTCCTGTCTTACATTATTGGACAAACTGATTAATCCAGGTATGTCTGACCTCACAACAATGATCAGGCACACCTGAATTCATCAGTTGGTCCAATAATGTAAGACAGGAAATAAAGGAATTGGCTGAAGTTCAGGAAGTAGTGGAGTGGTGCATAAAGCCCATTCTCATAAAAAAAAATCTAACTACACTCAAAATCATGTACCTGTCAGTGGCTGAGGGTTTCTTTTCTTTTGTCCTTCTGAGGCTTCTTTTTGAAGCGTTTTCACTCTCCATGCAAGAAATCCACTCCCATCTACTGGATTGTAATACTGCTCCTAAAAACCAAGAAAGTGTTTTATTTTTCCTCCTTAAAAAACTTAACACATGTCCTTGTCTGGAGAATTGCTAAAATCAAGATCAACCAGTCTAACATCTGCTGTGTTCAACTTGTTGAGGTTAGGAGAAAGGGTCAGCATACAGAAATGTTATTATTTAGTTGAAATCTCACTCGTTTTTTTGATCAATACCAGAAGTAATGAGTAAAGAGGTTAGACTTGTTTTATGTACTTACATAGCCCAAAGTGCCCTGGGGATCGGCCAGGTATGGAAACAAGGCAGTGATGCCCTTTGCGTAGTCCTCTTTAACACGCCTTGAAGGACTTGTCCTACAGCACACACGCACACACACACACACACACACACACGAGATCCAATCAAAAGTAGTGCTATGCCGATGCCTTCAGCACTTGGTCTGCACCAAATAAAACCATAAATGTTAGGGTCGGATATTAATTACATAACATACCCATGTTCACTCGCCATGTGTGCAACCAATATCTTCACCATGTCACGTCTTCTGGAATCTGTTAGGCTTTTTTTCCGAGCATACTCTGCAAGGATCCTCTCTCCTCCAGGTTTCTCCCTCAGAATGTTTTCAATGTTCTAAGTGTGAGAGGAAAAAAAGGTGAGGGACACAGGGATTTGGTGCCCCATTACATTTACAGTGACAAAAATGTAAACCATGCCCCGTACTACTCTGCAAATTTACTTGGCCATTTCCCCCCCTTACCCTTTTTATCAGAATCACCATCTTGATCTTGATCTCTCCATCTGCAAAGCTTACTACCTGAGCGAGACGAGTCACGTCGGCTCTGTTTCTTTGGGCAGGACTAGGCTGCAAAATGATGGTGTCATCAGAGTCCCCTTCATTATCTGCACCAGAGCTGAGAAAGGAGCTGTTGCTGCTGGCAATGGAGTGGCTTGTAGAGGGGCTCACTGAATCTAGCATGTTGACATAACAGGTGTGATAATAATAACATGTCATTAGCAAGAGGGGATCGTCTGTAATAAGAATAATGTAAAAGATCACAATAGATTAGGATGGATCCACACACCAAGCTAGTTATTCCTCAGATGCTTTCTTAAGTGTCTGAAAAGGCATGTTTATTCAAAATGTGATGCAACGTGGATAAGTCTCTCTTTACTATGTTGCATTACAAGGTTAGCCAGGACTGCATGGATTACTGTATAAGACTCCCAAGTTAACAAGTGACTCACCCTCAAAATCTGAGCCCGTGGGCAAACAGACCTCAAGCACACCCAGGTCTGGTTTCGTTACAAGAAACGCAAACGCATCCTCGTCAACTTCAGTGTTCAAATCATCATAGACTTTTAAGTCCAAGGTAGGAATTTCAAATTTCTTGGAAACTGTGAAGACAAAACAATATTGCACAAGATTGACATTCTGTTGTGCCATTAATCTTATTTTTATTATAAAAGGTCATACATCTGTGTCACTTTAGATCTGAACCACTTAAAAACAACGATTTTATACTTTAGCAATAAAAAAAAAAATATTCAAGATTGCAAACCTGCAAGCTCATAGCACAAGTGCCGCGCTATGAGCTTGTAGATCTGCCTTTAATTTTTTTTTTAATCATGAAGATTTTTGCAAATTTTTCAATATACTTTTACAGCAAACATTTCTAACTCAAATCATTCTTTTTCGCAGGGTACACGAAACAACATTTAGAGATGGGGGTCCAAAATCAAATAAATATACTTCTAAGGGTCCTTGACAATAATAATAATAATAATAATAATAATAATAAATGTAAGACAGCATCACTAATTTAAACATGACACTCAGTAGGTTGTGCAATTTGTTTCACTCACCACACTCCAAAAATGATTTGAAGGTCAGTTGCCCTTCATAACAAATGTATTTCTGGCGGTCTCGGTATTTCACTCTTACAGCCTGCATCCTTTATGGGAAATAAAAAAAATAAGACAGTTACTAAGATAATATAGAGCACCACAATTCATGCATTGAATGCTACAATTAGCTTAAGTATTACAAAAGCCCTATCTACAGGTAGGCTTGATACCACTCCGCATTTGCATCTAATTAAAACTCTTAAGTGTTTTGAAGCTACATGTGAAGCCAGATAAACAACTACTAACAGCAAATAAATACATTTTGTCAACATTTATCTTATCTCAACAATAATAGATGATGACTTTGGCTCACATAAAAGTGTTATATAGCTATAATTGGAAAATAGACAATGTATTGATAAATGGAAGACCAGAAGGCAACAAAAACAAAATGTGGGACTTGTAATGGAAATCTATGTGCAGGCAGAGATCAGAGATGGTGTTTTAAATAACCATGCTAGCGTTTCACCAGCTTTCATCTCTGCCAGTCAGCCTCTCAAACTGCCGCCTCTCTCGAGTGCGGGCTCACTGCACGTAGACACACGTGAGAAATTTTTTTTTTTTATTTTTTTTCCTGTGAGAGACTGTGGCGGGCCCAAACGAGGAAACACTGACGTGATTACATACACACACTGCTTGGTCCCTTGGTGTCACACAGGCACCACTCAAATATGCTCGGAAAGCGGAAGATCCCGCCATTCAAATGATCTAGTCTTTTTCACAAACGGTTCAGAAATTAATTCATGTTTTTGAAAAAGCTGTCCGAACATGTCTTCGAGGATACGCTCCTTAACTGACTCAATTCAGAGTAAAATACACGTGCTTGCTAACGGTCCACATGTCGGGTAGCTAACGTAACCGAAGAGCAATTAAAACAGTCGGTGTTGTAAATGCCTCAATTCAAAATACACGTGCTTGCGGTTCACACACAAAAACCCACTTAGTAACCGAAAAACAAGTCTGGTAAAACGTCATGACTCGTGAAACACACATGCTTGCTAACCGAACAGCAGAGAAAACAGTCCACACATACTAGACTGGTCCATAAAAAAAAAAAAAAATCAAACACACTTGCTAACCTAGGCACAACTCAATTCAGAGTAAACCTTCGATAAAATGGTCAGTAAAAATTAAGCTCAATAAAACACACACGTGGTAAATTAAGCTAACAAGAGTGAGGCTCGGTTTAAATTCACATTTAACATTATAGTTTGTGTTGAAACTAACGTTAGCATCGACATTGCAGTGTGTGAGACCCACACACTCGCCAGCTGCAATGTTACTCACAAATTACCTTTAAAGTAAGCCAACAAAAATTCTGCTGACATTTTATCTGAAATAAAATCGATTTCAATACTTTGCTGACTTACCTGGCTTACCGCCGTCCACCACTGCCGTTCACCTCGACCTTCCACTGCTGGGATAGAAAATGGCAGCAGAAACGAAACCTAAGAAAAATTAGTGGGCGTGTTCTTGAAATTACTCCAATAGGATTTACTCTATTTTTTTCCTCCTACTCTAGTGGCCATTGGAAATAATTACTATCCAAAATGAATAAAAAATACTCTTTTAGAGTAAAATAATGGTAACTCTGAGAAAATTACTCTCTCATTTTTCCTGTGCAGGTCTTTGGACCGATTGACTCGAAATCGCTCCCAAATGTGCTCCTATACTGGCTGAACGAGACACAGCAGTCCCCATCGGATTCCGGTGAAATTTGTATTTTTGGTGAATATTTTAAAGAAAAAAGTGGCCCATTTTTTCAATAGCTTCCAGGTCTTTGGACCGATTGACTCGAAATCGCTCCCAAATGTGCTCCTATACTGGCTGAACGAGACACAGCAGTCCCCATCGGATTCCGGTGAAATTTGTATTTTTGGTGAATATTTTAGTGAAAAGAGACAATGTTTCATGAGACTGCCTTAAGGCTGGCATTAGGGTTAGGGTTAGGGTTAGGGTTATGGAGCTAGGGTTAGGGTTACGGGCGTCTTTTGACCGATTGACTCGAAATTCGTCACGAATGTGGTCCTCTACTCGCTGAATGAGACACAGCAGTCCCCATCGGATTCCGGTGAAATTTGTATTTTTGGTGAATATTTTAAAGAAAAAAGTGGCCCATTTTTTCAATAGCTTCCAGGTCTTTGGACCGATTGACTCGAAATCGCTCCCAAATGTGCTCCTATGCTGGCTGAACGAGACACAGCAGTCCCCATCGGATTCCGGTGAAATTTGTATTTTTGGTGAATATTTTAGTGAAAAGAGACAATGTTTCATGAGACTGCCTTAAGGCTGGCATTAGGGTTAGGGTTATGGAGCTAGGGTTAGGGTTACGGGCGTCTTTTGACCGATTGACTCGAAATTCGTCACGAATGTGGTCCTCTACTCGCTGAATGAGACACAGCAGTCCCCATCGGATTCCGGTGAAATTTGTATTTTTGGTGAATATTTTAAAGAAAAAAGTGGCCCATTTTTTCAATAGCTTCCAGGTCTTTGGACCGATTGACTCGAAATCGCTCCCAAATGTGCTCCTATACTGGCTGAACGAGACACAGCGGTCCCCATCGGATTCCGGTGAAATTTGTATTTTTGGTGAATATTTTAAAGAAAAAAGTGGCCCATTTTTTCAATAGCTTCCAGGTCTTTGGACCGATTGACTCGAAATCGCTCCCAAATGTGGTCCTATACTGGCTGAACGAGACACAGCAGTCCCCATCTGATTCCGGTGAAATTTGTATTTTGGTGAATATTTTAGTGAAAAGAGACAATGTTTCATGAGACTACCTTAAGGCTGGCATTAGGGTTAGGGTTAGGGTTAGGGTTATGGAGCTAGGGTTAGGGTTACGGTCGTCTTTTGACCGATTGACTCGAAATTCGTCACGAATGTGGTCCTCTACTCGCTGAATGAGACACAAAAGTCCCCATCGGATTCCGGTGAAATTTGTATTTTTGGTGAATATTTTAAAGAAAAAAGTGGCCCATTTTTTCAATAACTTCCAGGTCTTTGGACCGATTGACTCGAAATCGCTCCCAAATGTGCTCCTATACTGGCTGAATGAGACACAGCAGTCCCCATCGGATTCCGGTGAAATTTGTATTTTTTGTGAATATTTTAAAGAAAAAAGTGGCCCATTTTTTCAATAGCTTCCAGGTCTTTGGACCGATTGACTCGAAATCGCTCCCAAATGTGCTCCTATACTGGCTGAACGAGACACAGCAGTCCCCATCGGATTCCGGTGAAATTTGTATTTTTGGTGAATATTTTAGTGAAAAGAGACAATGTTTCATGAGACTGCCTTAAGGCTGGCATTAGGGTTAGGGTTAGGGTTATGTAGCTAGGGTTAGGGTTACGGGCGTCTTTTGACCGATTGACTCGAAATTCGTCACGAATGTGGTCCTCTACTCGCTGAATGAGACACAGCAGTCCCCATCGGATTCCGGTGAAATTTGTATTTTTGGTGAATATTTTAAAGAAAAAAGTGGCCCATTTTTTCAATAGCTTCCAGGTCTTTGGACCGATTGACTCGAAATCGCTCCCAAATGTGCTCCTATACTGGCTGAACGAGACACAGCAGTCCCCATCGGATTCCGGTGAAATTTGTATTTTTGGTGAATATTTTAGTGAAAAGAGACAATGTTTCATGAGACTACCTTAAGGCTGGCATTAGGGTTAGGGTTAGGGTTAGGGTTATGGAGCTAGGGTTAGGGTTACGGTCGTCTTTTGACCGATTGACTCGAAATTCGTCACGAATGTGGTCCTCTACTCGCTGAATGAGACACAAAAGTCCCCATCGGATTCCGGTGAAATTTGTATTTTTGGTGAATATTTTAAAGAAAAAAGTGGCCCATTTTTTCAATAACTTCCAGGTCTTTGGACCGATTGACTCGAAATCGCTCCCAAATGTGCTCCTATACTGGCTGAACGAGACACAGCAGTCCCCATCGGATTCCGGTGAAATTTGTATTTTTTGTGAATATTTTAAAGAAAAAAGTGGCCCATTTTTTCAATAGCTTCCAGGTCTTTGGACCGATTGACTCGAAATCGCTCCCAAATGTGCTCCTATACTGGCTGAACGAGACACAGCAGTCCCCATCGGATTCCGGTGAAATTTGTATTTTTGGTGAATATTTTAGTGAAAAGAGACAATGTTTCATGAGACTGCCTTAAGGCTGGCATTAGGGTTAGGGTTAGGGTTAGGGTTATGGAGCTAGGGTTAGGGTTACGGGCGTCTTTTGACCGATTGACTCGAAATTCGTCACGAATGTGGTCCTCTACTCGCTGAATGAGACACAGCAGTCCCCATCGGATTCCGGTGAAATTTGTATTTTTGGTGAATATTTTAAAGAAAAAAGTGGCCCATTTTTTCAATAGCTTCCAGGTCTTTGGACCGATTGACTCGAAATCGCTCCCAAATGTGCTCCTATACTGGCTGAACGAGACACAGCAGTCCCCATCGGATTCCGGTGAAATTTGTATTTTTGGTGAATATTTTAAAGAAAAAAGTGGCCCATTTTTTCAATAGCTTCCAGGTCTTTGGACCGATTGACTCGAAATCGCTCCCAAATGTGCTCCTATACTGGCTGAACGAGACACAGCAGTCCCCATCGGATTCCGGTGAAATTTGTATTTTTGGTGAATATTTTAGTGAAAAGAGACAATGTTTCATGAGACTGCCTTAAGGCTGGCATTAGGGTTAGGGTTAGGGTTAGGTTTATGGAGCTAGGGTTAGGGTTACGGGCGTCTTTTGACCGATTGACTCGAAATTCGTCACGAATGTGGTCCTCTACTCGCTGAATGAGACACAGCAGTCCCCATCGGATTCCGGTGAAATTTGTATTTTTGGTGAATATTTTAAAGAAAAAAGTGGCCCATTTTTTCAATAGCTTCCAGGTCTTTGGACCGATTGACTCGAAATCGCTCCCAAATGTGCTCCTATACTGGCTGAACGAGACACAGCAGTCCCCATCGGATTCCGGTGAAATTTGTATTTTTGGTGAATATTTTAGTGAAAAGAGACAATGTTTCATGAGACTGCCTTAAGGCTGGCATTAGGGTTAGGGTTAGGGTTAGGGTTATGGAGCTAGGGTTAGGGTTACGGGCGTCTTTTGACCGATTGACTCGAAATTCGTCACGAATGTGGTCCTCTACTCGCTGAATGAGACACAGCAGTCCCCATCGGATTCCGGTGAAATTTGTATTTTTGGTGAATATTTTAAAGAAAAAAGTGGCCCATTTTTTCAATAGCTTCCAGGTCTTTGGACCGATTGACTCGAAATCGCTCCCAAATGTGCTCCTATACTGGCTGAACGAGACACAGCAGTCCCCATCGGATTCCGGTGAAATTTGTATTTTTGGTGAATATTTTAGTGAAAAGAGACAATGTTTCATGAGACTGCCTTAAGGCTGGCATTAGGGTTAGGGTTAGGGTTAGGGTTATGGAGCTAGGGTTAGGGTTACGGGCGTCTTTTGACCGATTGACTCGAAATTCGTCACGAATGTGGTCCTCTACTCGCTGAATGAGACACAGCAGTCCCCATCGGATTCCGGTGAAATTTGTATTTTTGGTGAATATTTTAAAGAAAAAAGTGGCCCATTTTTTCAATAGCTTCCAGGTCTTTGGACCGATTGACTCGAAATCGCTCCCAAATGTGCTCCTATACTGGCTGAACGAGACACAGCAGTCCCCATCGGATTCCGGTGAAATTTGTATTTTTGGTGAATATTTTAAAGAAAAAAGTGGCCCATTTTTTCAATAGCTTCCAGGTCTTTGGACCGATTGACTCGAAATCGCTCCCAAATGTGCTCCTATACTGGCTGAACGAGACACAGCAGTCCCCATCGGATTCCGGTGAAATTTGTATTTTTGGTGAATATTTTAAAGAAAAAAGTGGCCCATTTTTTCAATAGCTTCCAGGTCTTTGGACCGATTGACTCGAAATCGCTCCCAAATGTGCTCCTATACTGGCTGAACGAGACACAGCAGTCCCCATCGGATTCCGGTGAAATTTGTATTTTTGGTGAATATTTTAGTGAAAAGAGACAATGTTTCATGAGACTGCCTTAAGGCTGGCATTAGGGTTAGGGTTAGGGTTAGGGTTATGGAGCTAGGGTTAGGGTTACGGGCGTCTTTTGACCGATTGACTCGAAATTCGTCACGAATGTGGTCCTCTACTCGCTGAATGAGACACAAAAGTCCCCATCGTATTCCGGTGAAATTTGTATTTTTGGTGAATATTTTAAAGAAAAAAGTGGCCCATTTTTTCAATAACTTCCAGGTCTTTGGACCGATTGACTCAAAATCGCTCCCAAATGTGCTCCTATACTGGCTGAACGAGACACAGCAGTCCCCATCGGATTCCGGTGAAATTTGTATTTTTTGTGAATATTTTAAAGAAAAAAGTGGCCCATTTTTTCAATAGCTTCCAGGTCTTTGGACCGATTGACTCGAAATCGCTCCCAAATGTGCTCCTATACTGGCTGAACGAGACACAGCAGTCCCCATCGGATTCCGGTGAAATTTGTATTTTTGGTGAATATTTTAGTGAAAAGAGACAATGTTTCATGAGACTGCCTTAAGGCTGGCATTAGGGTTAGGGTTAGGGTTAGGGTTATGGAGCTAGGGTTAGGGTTACGGGCGTCTTTTGACCGATTGACTCGAAATTCGTCACAAATGTGGTCCTCTACTCGCTGAATGAGACACAGCAGTCCCCATCGGATTCCGGTGAAATTTGTATTTTTGGTGAATATTTTAAAGAAAAAAGTGGCCCATTTTTTCAATAGCTTCCAGGTCTTTGGACCGATTGACTCGAAATCGCTCCCAAATGTGCTCCTATACTGGCTGAACGAGACACAGCAGTCCCCATCGGATTCCGGTGAAATTTGTATTTTTGGTGAATATTTTAAAGAAAAAAGTGGCCCATTTTTTCAATAGCTTCCAGGTCTTTGGACCGATTGACTCGAAATCGCTCCCAAATGTGCTCCTATACTGGCTGAACGAGACACAGCAGTCCCCATCGGATTCCGGTGAAATTTGTATTTTTGGTGAATATTTTAGTGAAAAGAGACAATGTTTCATGAGACTGCCTTAAGGCTGGCATTAGGGTTAGGGTTAGGGTTAGGGTTATGGAGCTAGGGTTAGGGTTACGGGCGTCTTTTGACCGATTGACTCGAAATTCGTCACGAATGTGGTCCTCTACTCGCTGAATGAGACACAGCAGTCCCCATCGGATTCCGGTGAAATTTGTATTTTTGGTGAATATTTTAAAGAAAAAAGTGGCCCATTTTTTCAATAGCTTCCAGGTCTTTGGACCGATTGACTCGAAATCGCTCCCAAATGTGCTCCTATACTGGCTGAACGAGACACAGCAGTCCCCATCGGATTCCGGTGAAATTTGTATTTTTGGTGAATATTTTAAAGAAAAAAGTGGCCCATTTTTTCAATAGCTTCCAGGTCTTTGGACCGATTGACTCGAAATCGCTCCCAAATGTGCTCCTATACTGGCTGAACGAGACACAGCAGTCCCCATCGGATTCCGGTGAAATTTGTATTTTTGGTGAATATTTTAGTGAAAAGATACAATGTTTCATGAGACTACCTTAAGGCTGGCATTAGGGTTAGGGTTAGGGTGAGGGTTATGGAGCTAGGGTTAGGGTTACGGTCGTCTTTTGACCGATTGACTCGAAATTCGTCACGAATGTGCTCCTCTACTTGCTGAATGAGACACAGCAGTCCCCATCGGATTCCGGTGAAATTTGTATTTTTGGTGAATATTTTAAAGAAAAAAGTGGCCCATTTTTTCAATAGCTTCCAGGTCTTTGGACCGATTGACTCGAAATCGCTCCCAAATGTGCTCCTATACTGGCTGAACGAGACACAGCAGTCCCCATCGGATTCCGGTGAAATTTGTATTTTTGGTGAATATTTTAAAGAAAAAAGTGGCCCATTTTTTCAATAGCTTCCAGGTCTTTGGACCGATTGACTCGAAATCGCTCCCAAATGTGCTCCTATACTGGCTGAACGAGACACAGCAGTCCCCATCGGATTCCGGTGAAATTTGTATTTTTGGTGAATATTTTAAAGAAAAAAGTGGCCCATTTTTTCAATAGCTTCCAGGTCTTTGGACCGATTGACTCGAAATCGCTCCCAAATGTGCTCCTATACTGGCTGAACGAGACACAGCAGTCCCCATCGGATTCCGGTGAAATTTGTATTTTTGGTGAATATTTTAGTGAAAAGAGACAATGTTTCATGAGACTGCCTTAAGGCTGGCATTAGGGTTAGGGTTAGGGTTAGGGTTATGGAGCTAGGGTTAGGGTTACGGGCGTCTTTTGACCGATTGACTCGAAATTCGTCACGAATGTGGTCCTCTACTCGCTGAATGAGACACAGCAGTCCCCATCGGATTCCGGTGAAATTTGTATTTTTGGTGAATATTTTAAAGAAAAAAGTGGCCCATTTTTTCAATAGCTTCCAGGTCTTTGGACCAATTGACTCGAAATCGCTCCCAAATGTGCTCCTATACTGGCTGAATGAGACACAGCAGTCCCCATTGGATTCCGGTGAAATTTGTATTTTTGGTGAAAATTTTAAAGAAAAAAGTGGCCCATTTTTTCAATAGCTTCCAGGTCTTTGGACCGATTGACTCGAAATCGCTCCCAAATGTGCTCCTATACTGGCTGAACGAGACACAGCAGTCCCCATCGGATTCCGGTGAAATTTGTATTTTTGGTGAATATTTTAGTGAAAAGAGACAATGTTTCATGAGACTACCTTAAGGCTGGCATTAGGGTTAGGGTTAGGGTTAGGGTTATGGAGCTAGGGTTAGGGTTACGGTCGTCTTTTGACCGATTGACTCGAAATTCGTCACGAATGTGGTCCTCTACTCGCTGAATGAGACACAAAAGTCCCCATCGGATTCCGGTGAAATTTGTATTTTTGGTGAATATTTTAAAGAAAAAAGTGGCCCATTTTTTCAATAACTTCCAGGTCTTTGGACCGATTGACTCGAAATCGCTCCCAAATGTGCTCCTATACTGGCTGAACGAGACACAGCAGTCCCCATCGGATTCCGGTGAAATTTGTATTTTTTGTGAATATTTTAAAGAAAAAAGTGGCCCATTTTTTCAATAGCTTCCAGGTCTTTGGACCGATTGACTCGAAATCGCTCCCAAATGTGCTCCTATACTGGCTGAACGAGACACAGCAGTCCCCATCGGATTCCGGTGAAATTTGTATTTTTGGTGAATATTTTAGTGAAAAGAGACAATGTTTCATGAGACTGCCTTAAGGCTGGCATTAGGGTTAGGGTTAGGGTTAGGGTTATGGAGCTAGGGTTAGGGTTACGGGCGTCTTTTGACCGATTGACTCGAAATTCGTCACGAATGTGGTCCTCTACTCGCTGAATGAGACACAGCAGTCCCCATCGGATTCCGGTGAAATTTGTATTTTTGGTGAATATTTTAAAGAAAAAAGTGGCCCATTTTTTCAATAGCTTCCAGGTCTTTGGACCGATTGACTCGAAATCGCTCCCAAATGTGCTCCTATACTGGCTGAACGAGACACAGCAGTCCCCATCGGATTCCGGTGAAATTTGTATTTTTGGTGAATATTTTAAAGAAAAAAGTGGCCCATTTTTTCAATAGCTTCCAGGTCTTTGGACCGATTGACTCGAAATCGCTCCCAAATGTGCTCCTATACTGGCTGAACGAGACACAGCAGTCCCCATCGGATTCCGGTGAAATTTGTATTTTTGGTGAATATTTTAAAGAAAAAAGTGGCCCATTTTTTCAATAGCTTCCAGGTCTTTGGACCGATTGACTCGAAATCGCTCCCAAATGTGCTCCTATACTGGCTGAACGAGACACAGCAGTCCCCATCGGATTCCGGTGAAATTTGTATTTTTGGTGAATATTTTAGTGAAAAGAGACAATGTTTCATGAGACTGCCTTAAGGCTGGCATTAGGGTTAGGGTTAGGGTTAGGGTTATGGAGCTAGGGTTAGGGTTACGGGCGTCTTTTGACCGATTGACTCGAAATTCGTCACGAATGTGGTCCTCTACTCGCTGAATGAGACACAGCAGTCCCCATCGGATTCCGGTGAAATTTGTATTTTTGGTGAATATTTTAAAGAAAAAAGTGGCCCATTTTTTCAATAGCTTCCAGGTCTTTGGACCGATTGACTCGAAATCGCTCCCAAATGTGCTCCTATACTGGCTGAACGAGACACAGCAGTCCCCATCGGATTCCGGTGAAATTTGTATTTTTGGTGAATATTTTAAAGAAAAAAGTGGCCCATTTTTTCAATAGCTTCCAGGTCTTTGGACCGATTGACTCGAAATCGCTCCCAAATGTGCTCCTATACTGGCTGAACGAGACACAGCAGTCCCCATCGGATTCCGGTGAAATTTGTATTTTTGGTGAATATTTTAAAGAAAAAAGTGGCCCATTTTTTCAATAGCTTCCAGGTCTTTGGACCGATTGACTCGAAATCGCTCCCAAATGTGCTCCTATACTGGCTGAACGAGACACAGCAGTCCCCATCGGATTCCGGTGAAATTTGTATTTTTGGTGAATATTTTAGTGAAAAGAGACAATGTTTCATGAGACTGCCTTAAGGCTGGCATTAGGGTTAGGGTTAGGGTTAGGGTTATGGAGCTAGGGTTAGGGTTACGGGCGTCTTTTGACCGATTGACTCGAAATTCGTCACGAATGTGGTCCTCTACTCGCTGAATGAGACACAGCAGTCCCCATCGGATTCCGGTGAAATTTGTATTTTTGGTGAATATTTTAAAGAAAAAAGTGGCCCATTTTTTCAATAGCTTCCAGGTCTTTGGACCAATTGACTCGAAATCGCTCCCAAATGTGCTCCTATACTGGCTGAATGAGACACAGCAGTCCCCATTGGATTCCGGTGAAATTTGTATTTTTGGTGAAAATTTTAAAGAAAAAAGTGGCCCATTTTTTCAATAGCTTCCAGGTCTTTGGACCGATTGACTCGAAATCGCTCCCAAATGTGCTCCTATACTGGCTGAACGAGACACAGCAGTCCCCATCGGATTCCGGTGAAATTTGTATTTTTGGTGAATATTTTAGTGAAAAGAGACAATGTTTCATGAGACTACCTTAAGGCTGGCATTAGGGTTAGGGTTAGGGTTAGGGTTATGGAGCTAGGGTTAGGGTTACGGTCGTCTTTTGACCGATTGACTCGAAATTCGTCACGAATGTGGTCCTCTACTCGCTGAATGAGACACAAAAGTCCCCATCGGATTCCGGTGAAATTTGTATTTTTGGTGAATATTTTAAAGAAAAAAGTGGCCCATTTTTTCAATAACTTCCAGGTCTTTGGACCGATTGACTCGAAATCGCTCCCAAATGTGCTCCTATACTGGCTGAACGAGACACAGCAGTCCCCATCGGATTCCGGTGAAATTTGTATTTTTGGTGAATATTTTAAAGAAAAAAGTGGCCCATTTTTTCAATAGCTTCCAGGTCTTTGGACCGATTGACTCGAAATCGCTCCCAAATGTGCTCCTATACTGGCTGAACGAGACACAGCAGTCCCCATCGGATTCCGGTGAAATTTGTATTTTTGGTGAATATTTTAGTGAAAAGATACAATGTTTCATGAGACTACCTTAAGGCTGGCATTAGGGTTAGGGTTAGGGTGAGGGTTATGGAGCTAGGGTTAGGGTTACGGTCGTCTTTTGACCGATTGACTCGAAATTCGTCACGAATGTGCTCCTCTACTTGCTGAATGAGACACAGCAGTCCCCATCGGATTCCGGTGAAATTTGTATTTTTGGTGAATATTTTAAAGAAAAAAGTGGCCCATTTTTTCAATAGCTTCCAGGTCTTTGGACCGATTGACTCGAAATCGCTCCCAAATGTGCTCCTATACTGGCTGAACGAGACACAGCAGTCCCCATCGGATTCCGGTGAAATTTGTATTTTTGGTGAATATTTTAAAGAAAAAAGTGGCCCATTTTTTCAATAGCTTCCAGGTCTTTGGACCGATTGACTCGAAATCGCTCCCAAATGTGCTCCTATACTGGCTGAACGAGACACAGCAGTCCCCATCGGATTCCGGTGAAATTTGTATTTTTGGTGAATATTTTAGTGAAAAGAGACAATGTTTCATGAGACTGCCTTAAGGCTGGCATTAGGGTTAGGGTTAGGGTTAGGGTTATGGAGCTAGGGTTAGGGTTAGGGTTCCGCTTGACCGATTGACTCGAAATTGACCATAAATGTCGCCGGTACTGGCGGAAAGAAGAAACAGCAGTTTTTATTGGATTCCGGTGGAATTTGTATTTTTGGTGAATATTTTAAAGAAAAAAGTGGCCCATTTTTTCAATAGCTTCCAGGTCTTTGGACCGATTGACTCGAAATCGCTCCCAAATGTGCTCCTATACTGGCTGAACGAGACACAGCAGTCCCCATCGGATTCCGGTGGAATTTGTATTTTTGGTGAATATTTTAGTGAAAAGGGACAATGTTTCATGAGACTGGCTTAAGGCTGGAGTTAGGGTTAGGGTTAGGGTTAGGGTTAGGGTTCCGCTTGACCGATTGACTCGAAATTGACCATAAATGTCGTCGGTACTGGCGGAAAGAAGAAACAGCAGTTTTTACTGGATTCCTGTGGAATTTGTATTTTTGGTGAATATTTTAAAGAAGAAAGTGGCCCATTTTTTCAATAGCTTCCAGGTCTTTGGACCGATTGACTCGAAATCGCTCCCAAATGTGCTCCTATACTGGCTGAACGAGACACAGCAGTCCCCATTGGATTCCGGTGGAATTTGTATTTTTGGTGAATATTTTAGTGAAAAGGGACAATGTTTCATGAGACTGGCTTAAGGCTGGAGTTAGGGTTAGGGTTAGGGTTAGGGTTAGGGTTCCGCTTGACCGATTGACTCGAAATTGACCATAAATGTCGTCGGTACTGGCGGAAAGAAGAAACAGCAGTTTTTACTGGATTCCTGTGGAATTTGTATTTTTGGTGAATATTTTAAAGAAAAAAGTGGCCCATTTTTTCAATAGCTTCCAGGTCTTTGGACCGATTGACTCGAAATCGCTCCCAAATGTGCTCCTATACTGGCTGAACGAGACACAGCAGTCCCCATTGGATTCCGGTGGAATTTGTATTTTTGGTGAATATTTTAGTGAGAAGGGACAATGTTTCATGAGACTGGCTTAAGGCTGGAGTTAGGGTTAGGGTTAGGGTTAGGATTCCGCTTGACCGATTGACTCGAAATTGACCATAAATGTCGCCGGTACTGGCGGAAAGAAGAAACAGCAGTTTTTATTGGATTCCGGTGGAATTTGTATTTTTGGTGAATATTTTAAAGAAAAAAGTGGCCAATTTTTCAATAGCTTCCAGGTCTTTGGACCGATTGACTCGAAATCGCTCCCAAATGTGCTCCTATACTGGCTGAACGAGACACAGCAGTCCCCATCGGATTCCGGTGGAATTTGTATTTTTGGTGAATATTTTAGTGAAAAGGGACAATGTTTCATGAGACTGGCTTAAGGCTGGAGTTAGGGTTAGGGTTAGGGTTAGGGTTAGGGTTCCGCTTGACCGATTGACTCGAAATTGACCATAAATGTCGCCGGTACTGGCGGAAAGAAGAAACAGCAGTTTTTACTGGATTCCGGTGGAATTTGTATTTTTGGTGAATATTTTAAAGAAAAAAGTGGCCCATTTTTTCAATAGCTTCCAGGTCTTTGGACCGATTGACTCGAAATCGCTCCCAAATGTGCTCCTATACTGGCTGAACGAGACACACCAGTCCCCATCGGATTCCGGTGGAATTTGTATTTTTGGTGAATATTTTAAAGAAAAAAGTGGCCCATTTTTTCAATAGCTTCCAGGTCTTTGGACCGATTGACTCGAAATCGCTCCCAAATGTGCTCCTATACTGGCTGAACGAGACACAGCAGTCCCCATCGGATTCCGGTGGAATTTGTATTTTTGGTGAATATTTTAGTGAAAAGGGACAATGTTTCATGAGACTGGCTTAAGGCTGGAGTTAGGGTTAGGGTTAGGGTTAGGGTTAGGGTTAGGGTACCGCTTGACCGATTGACTCGAAATTGACCATAAATGTCGCCGGTACTGGCGGAAAGAAGAAACAGCAGTTTTTATTGGATTCCGGTGGAATTTGTATTTTTGGTGAATATTTTAGTGAAAAGAGACAATATTTCATGAGACTGCCTTAAGGCTGGCATTAGGGTTAGGGTTAGGGTTAGGGTTATGGAGCTAGGGTTAGGGTTACGGGCGTCTTTTGACCGATTGACTCGAAATTCGTCACGAATGTGGTCCTCTACTCGCTGAATGAGACACAGCAGTCCCCATCGGATTCCGGTGAAATTTGCATTTTTGGTGAATATTTTAAAGAAAAAAGTGGCCCATTTTTTCAATAGCTTCCAGGTCTTTGGACCGATTGACTCGAAATCGCTCCCAAATGTGCTCCTATACTGGCTGAACGAGACACAGCAGTCCCCATCGGATTCCGGTGAAATTTGTATTTTTGGTGAATATTTTAAAGAAAAAAGTGGCCCATTTTTTCAATAGCTTCCAGGTCTTTGGACCGATTGACTCGAAATCGCTCCCAAATGTGCTCCTATACTGGCTGAACGAGACACAGCAGTCCCCATCGGATTCCGGTGAAATTTGTATTTTTGGTGAATATTTTAAAGAAAAAAGTGGCCCATTTTTTCAATAGCTTCCAGGTCTTTGGACCGATTGACTCGAAATCGCTCCCAAATGTGCTCCTATACTGGCTGAACGAGACACAGCAGTCCCCATCGGATTCCGGTGAAATTTGTATTTTTGGTGAATATTTTAGTGAAAAGAGACAATGTTTCATGAGACTGCCTTAAGGCTGGCATTAGGGTTAGGGTTAGGGTTAGGGTTATGGAGCTAGGGTTAGGGTTACGGGCGTCTTTTGACCGATTGACTCGAAATTCGTCACGAATGTGGTCCTCTACTCGCTGAATGAGACACAGCAGTCCCCATCGGATTCCGGTGAAATTTGTATTTTTGGTGAATATTTTAAAGAAAAAAGTGGCCCATTTTTTCAATAGCTTCCAGGTCTTTGGACCGATTGACTCGAAATCGCTCCCAAATGTGCTCCTATACTGGCTGAACGAGACACAGCAGTCCCCATCGGATTCCGGTGAAATTTGTATTTTTGGTGAATATTTTAGTGAAAAGATACAATGTTTCATGAGACTACCTTAAGGCTGGCATTAGGGTTAGGGTTAGGGTTAGGGTTATGGAGCTAGGGTTAGGGTTACGGTCGTCTTTTGACCGATTGACTCGAAATTCGTCACGAATGTGGTCCTCTACTTGCTGAATGAGACACAGCAGTCCCCATCGGATTCCGGTGAAATTTGTATTTTTGGTGAATATTTTAAAGAAAAAAGTGGCCCATTTTTTCAATAGCTTCCAGGTCTTTGGACCGATTGACTCGAAATCGCTCCCAAATGTGCTCCTATACTGGCTGAACGAGACACAGCAGTCCCCATCGGATTCCGGTGAAATTTGTATTTTTGGTGAATATTTTAGTGAAAAGAGACAATGTTTCATGAGACTGCCTTAAGGCTGGCATTAGGGTTAGGGTTAGGGTTAGGGTTATGGAGCTAGGGTTAGGGTTACGGGCGTCTTTTGACCGATTGACTCGAAATTCGTCACGAATGTGGTCCTCTACTCGCTGAATGAGACACAGCAGTCCCCATCGGATTCCGGTGAAATTTGTATTTTTGGTGAATATTTTAAAGAAAAAAGTGGCCCATTTTTTCAATAGCTTCCAGGTCTTTGGACCGATTGACTCGAAATCGCTCCCAAATGTGCTCCTATACTGGCTGAACGAGACACAGCAGTCCCCATCGGATTCCGGTGAAATTTGTATTTTTGGTGAATATTTTAAAGAAAAAAGTGGCCCATTTTTTCAATAGCTTCCAGGTCTTTGGACCGATTGACTCGAAATCGCTCCCAAATGTGCTCCTATACTGGCTGAACGAGACACAGCAGTCCCCATCGGATTCCGGTGAAATTTGTATTTTTGGTGAATATTTTAGTGAAAAGAGACAATGTTTCATGAGACTGCCTTAAGGCTGGCATTAGGGTTAGGGTTAGGGTTAGGGTTATGGAGCTAGGGTTAGGGTTAGGGTTCCGCTTGACCGATTGACTCGAAATTGACCATAAATGTCGCCGGTACTGGCGGAAAGAAGAAACAGCAGTTTTTATTGGATTCCGGTGGAATTTGTATTTTTGGTGAATATTTTAAAGAAAAAAGTGGCCCATTTTTTCAATAGCTTCCAGGTCTTTGGACCGATTGACTCGAAATCGCTCCCAAATGTGCTCCTATACTGGCTGAACGAGACACAGCAGTCCCCATCGGATTCCGGTGGAATTTGTATTTTTGGTGAATATTTTAGTGAAAAGGGACAATGTTTCATGAGACTGGCTTAAGGCTGGAGTTAGGGTTAGGGTTAGGGTTAGGGTTAGGGTTCCGCTTGACCGATTGACTCGAAATTGACCATAAATGTCGTCGGTACTGGCGGAAAGAAGAAACAGCAGTTTTTACTGGATTCCTGTGGAATTTGTATTTTTGGTGAATATTTTAAAGAAAAAAGTGGCCCATTTTTTCAATAGCTTCCAGGTCTTTGGACCGATTGACTCGAAATCGCTCCCAAATGTGCTCCTATACTGGCTGAACGAGACACAGCAGTCCCCATTGGATTCCGGTGGAATTTGTATTTTTGGTGAATATTTTAGTGAAAAGGGACAATGTTTCATGAGACTGGCTTAAGGCTGGAGTTAGGGTTAGGGTTAGGGTTAGGGTTAGGGTTCCGCTTGACCGATTGACTCGAAATTGACCATAAATGTCGTCGGTACTGGCGGAAAGAAGAAACAGCAGTTTTTACTGGATTCCTGTGGAATTTGTATTTTTGGTGAATATTTTAAAGAAAAAAGTGGCCCATTTTTTCAATAGCTTCCAGGTCTTTGGACCGATTGACTCGAAATCGCTCCCAAATGTGCTCCTATACTGGCTGAACGAGACACAGCAGTCCCCATTGGATTCCGGTGGAATTTGTATTTTTGGTGAATATTTTAGTGAGAAGGGACAATGTTTCATGAGACTGGCTTAAGGCTGGAGTTAGGGTTAGGGTTAGGGTTAGGATTCCGCTTGACCGATTGACTCGAAATTGACCATAAATGTCGCCGGTACTGGCGGAAAGAAGAAACAGCAGTTTTTATTGGATTCCGGTGGAATTTGTATTTTTGGTGAATATTTTAAAGAAAAAAGTGGCCAATTTTTCAATAGCTTCCAGGTCTTTGGACCGATTGACTCGAAATCGCTCCCAAATGTGCTCCTATACTGGCTGAACGAGACACAGCAGTCCCCATCGGATTCCGGTGGAATTTGTATTTTTGGTGAATATTTTAGTGAAAAGGGACAATGTTTCATGAGACTGGCTTAAGGCTGGAGTTAGGGTTAGGGTTAGGGTTAGGGTTAGGGTTCCGCTTGACCGATTGACTCGAAATTGACCATAAATGTCGCCGGTACTGGCGGAAAGAAGAAACAGCAGTTTTTACTGGATTCCGGTGGAATTTGTATTTTTGGTGAATATTTTAAAGAAAAAAGTGGCCCATTTTTTCAATAGCTTCCAGGTCTTTGGACCGATTGACTCGAAATCGCTCCCAAATGTGCTCCTATACTGGCTGAACGAGACACACCAGTCCCCATCGGATTCCGGTGGAATTTGTATTTTTGGTGAATATTTTAAAGAAAAAAGTGGCCCATTTTTTCAATAGCTTCCAGGTCTTTGGACCGATTGACTCGAAATCGCTCCCAAATGTGCTCCTATACTGGCTGAACGAGACACAGCAGTCCCCATCGGATTCCGGTGGAATTTGTATTTTTGGTGAATATTTTAGTGAAAAGGGACAATGTTTCATGAGACTGGCTTAAGGCTGGAGTTAGGGTTAGGGTTAGGGTTAGGGTTAGGGTTAGGGTACCGCTTGACCGATTGACTCGAAATTGACCATAAATGTCGCCGGTACTGGCGGAAAGAAGAAACAGCAGTTTTTATTGGATTCCGGTGGAATTTGTATTTTTGGTGAATATTTTAAAGAAAAAAGTGGCCCATTTTTTCAATAGCTTCCAGGTCTTTGGACCGATTGACTCGAAATCGCTCCCAAATGTGCTCCTATACTGGCTGAACGAGACACAGCAGTCCCCATCGGATTCCGGTGAAATTTGTATTTTTGGTGAATATTTTAAAGAAAAAAGTGGCCCATTTTTTCAATAGCTTCCAGGTCTTTGGACCAATTGACTCGAAATCGCTCCCAAATGTGCTCCTATACTGGCTGAACGAGACACAGCAGTCCCCATCGGATTCCGGTGGAATTTGTATTTTTGGTGAATATTTTAGTGAAAAGGGAGAATGTTTCATGAGACTGGCTTAAGGCTGGAGTTAGGGTTAGGGTTAGGGTTAGGGTTCCGCTTGACCGATTGACTCGAAATTGACCATAAATGTCGCCGGTACTGGCGGAAAGAAGAAACAGCAGTTTTTATTGGATTCCGGTGGAATTTGTATTTTTTGTGAATATTTTAAAGAAAAAAGTGGCCCATTTTTTCAATAGCTTCCAGGTCTTTGGACCGATTGACTCGAAATCGCTCCCAAATGTGCTCCTATACTGGCTGAACGAGACACAGCAGTCCCCATCGGATTCCGGTGAAATTTGTATTTTTGGTGAATATTTTAGTGAAAAGAGACAATGTTTCATGAGACTGCCTTAAGGCTGGCATTAGGGTTAGGGTTAGGGTTAGGGTTATGGAGCTAGGGTTAGGGTTACGGGCGTCTTTTGACCGATTGACTCGAAATTCGTCACGAATGTGGTCCTCTACTCGCTGAATGAGACACAGCAGTCCCCATCGGATTCCGGTGAAATTTGTATTTTTGGTGAATATTTTAAAGAAAAAAGTGGCCCATTTTTTCAATAGCTTCCAGGTCTTTGGACCGATTGACTCGAAATCGCTCCCAAATGTGCTCCTATACTGGCTGAACGAGACACAGCAGTCCCCATCGGATTCCGGTGAAATTTGTATTTTTGGTGAATATTTTAAAGAAAAAAGTGGCCCATTTTTTCAATAGCTTCCAGGTCTTTGGACCGATTGACTCGAAATCGCTCCCAAATGTGCTCCTATACTGGCTGAATGAGACACAGCAGTCCCCATCGGATTCCGGTGAAATTTGTATTTTTGGTGAATATTTTAGTGAAAAGAGACAATGTTTCATGAGACTGCCTTAAGGCTGGCATTAGGGTTAGGGTTAGGGTTAGGGTTATGGAGCTAGGGTTAGGGTTAGGGTTCCGCTTGACCGATTGACTCGAAATTGACCATAAATGTCGCCGGTACTGGCGGAAAGAAGAAACAGCAGTTTTTATTGGATTCCGGTGGAATTTGTATTTTTGGTGAATATTTTAAAGAAAAAAGTGGCCCATTTTTTCAATAGCTTCCAGGTCTTTGGACCGATTGACTCGAAATCGCTCCCAAATGTGCTCCTATACTGGCTGAACGAGACACAGCAGTCCCCATCGGATTCCGGTGGAATTTGTATTTTTGGTGAATATTTTAGTGAAAAGGGACAATGTTTCATGAGACTGGCTTAAGGCTGGAGTTAGGGTTAGGGTTAGGGTTAGGGTTAGGGTTCCGCTTGACCGATTGACTCGAAATTGACCATAAATGTCGTCGGTACTGGCGGAAAGAAGAAACAGCAGTTTTTACTGGATTCCTGTGGAATTTGTATTTTTGGTGAATATTTTAAAGAAAAAAGTGGCCCATTTTTTCAATAGCTTCCAGGTCTTTGGACCGATTGACTCGAAATCGCTCCCAAATGTGCTCCTATACTGGCTGAACGAGACACAGCAGTCCCCATTGGATTCCGGTGGAATTTGTATTTTTGGTGAATATTTTAGTGAAAAGGGACAATGTTTCATGAGACTGGCTTAAGGCTGGAGTTAGGGTTAGGGTTAGGGTTAGGGTTAGGGTTCCGCTTGACCGATTGACTCGAAATTGACCATAAATGTCGTCGGTACTGGCGGAAAGAAGAAACAGCAGTTTTTACTGGATTCCTGTGGAATTTGTATTTTTGGTGAATATTTTAAAGAAAAAAGTGGCCCATTTTTTCAATAGCTTCCAGGTCTTTGGACCGATTGACTCGAAATCGCTCCCAAATGTGCTCCTATACTGGCTGAACGAGACACAGCAGTCCCCATTGGATTCCGGTGGAATTTGTATTTTTGGTGAATATTTTAGTGAGAAGGGACAATGTTTCATGAGACTGGCTTAAGGCTGGAGTTAGGGTTAGGGTTAGGGTTAGGATTCCGCTTGACCGATTGACTCGAAATTGACCATAAATGTCGCCGGTACTGGCGGAAAGAAGAAACAGCAGTTTTTATTGGATTCCGGTGGAATTTGTATTTTTGGTGAATATTTTAAAGAAAAAAGTGGCCAATTTTTCAATAGCTTCCAGGTCTTTGGACCGATTGACTCGAAATCGCTCCCAAATGTGCTCCTATACTGGCTGAACGAGACACAGCAGTCCCCATCGGATTCCGGTGGAATTTGTATTTTTGGTGAATATTTTAGTGAAAAGGGACAATGTTTCATGAGACTGGCTTAAGGCTGGAGTTAGGGTTAGGGTTAGGGTTAGGGTTAGGGTTCCGCTTGACCGATTGACTCGAAATTGACCATAAATGTCGCCGGTACTGGCGGAAAGAAGAAACAGCAGTTTTTACTGGATTCCGGTGGAATTTGTATTTTTGGTGAATATTTTAAAGAAAAAAGTGGCCCATTTTTTCAATAGCTTCCAGGTCTTTGGACCGATTGACTCGAAATCGCTCCCAAATGTGCTCCTATACTGGCTGAACGAGACACACCAGTCCCCATCGGATTCCGGTGGAATTTGTATTTTTGGTGAATATTTTAAAGAAAAAAGTGGCCCATTTTTTCAATAGCTTCCAGGTCTTTGGACCGATTGACTCGAAATCGCTCCCAAATGTGCTCCTATACTGGCTGAACGAGACACAGCAGTCCCCATCGGATTCCGGTGGAATTTGTATTTTTGGTGAATATTTTAGTGAAAAGGGACAATGTTTCATGAGACTGGCTTAAGGCTGGAGTTAGGGTTAGGGTTAGGGTTAGGGTTAGGGTTAGGGTACCGCTTGACCGATTGACTCGAAATTGACCATAAATGTCGCCGGTACTGGCGGAAAGAAGAAACAGCAGTTTTTATTGGATTCCGGTGGAATTTGTATTTTTGGTGAATATTTTAAAGAAAAAAGTGGCCCATTTTTTCAATAGCTTCCAGGTCTTTGGACCGATTGACTCGAAATCGCTCCCAAATGTGCTCCTATACTGGCTGAACGAGACACAGCAGTCCCCATCGGATTCCGGTGAAATTTGTATTTTTGGTGAATATTTTAAAGAAAAAAGTGGCCCATTTTTTCAATAGCTTCCAGGTCTTTGGACCAATTGACTCGAAATCGCTCCCAAATGTGCTCCTATACTGGCTGAACGAGACACAGCAGTCCCCATCGGATTCCGGTGGAATTTGTATTTTTGGTGAATATTTTAGTGAAAAGGGAGAATGTTTCATGAGACTGGCTTAAGGCTGGAGTTAGGGTTAGGGTTAGGGTTAGGGTTCCGCTTGACCGATTGACTCGAAATTGACCATAAATGTCGCCGGTACTGGCGGAAAGAAGAAACAGCAGTTTTTATTGGATTCCGGTGGAATTTGTATTTTTGGTGAATATTTTAAAGAAAAAAGTGGCTCATTTTTTCAATAGCTTCCAGGTATTTGGACCGATTGACTCGAAATCGCTCCCAAATGTGCTACTATAGTGAGAAGGGACAATGTTTCATGAGACTGGCTTAAGGCTGGAGTTAGGGTTAGGGTTAGGGTTAGGATTCCGCTTGACCGATTGACTCGAAATTGACCATAAATGTCGCCGGTACTGGCGGAAAGAAGAAACAGCAGTTTTTATTGGATTCCGGTGGAATTTGTATTTTTGGTGAATATTTTAAAGAAAAAAGTGGCCCATTTTTTCAATAGCTTCCAGGTCTTTGGACCGATTGACTCGAAATCGCTCCCAAATGTGCTCCTATACTGGCTGAACGAGACACAGCAGTCCCCATCGGATTCTGGTGGAAATTGTATTTTTGGTGAATATTTTAGTGAAAAGGGACAATGTTTCATGAGACTGGCTTAAGTCTGGAGTTAGGGTTAGGGTTAGGGTTAGGGTTCCGCTTGACCGATTGACTCAAAATTGACCATAAATGTCGCGGGTACTGGCGGAAAGAAGAAAGAGCAGTTTTTACTGGATTCCGGTGGAATTTGTATTTTTGGTGAATATTTTAAAGAAAAAAGTGGCGCATTTTTTCAATAGCTTCCAGGTCTTTGGACCGATTGACTCGAAATCGCTCCCAAATGTGCTCCTATACTGGCTGAACGAGACACAGCAGTCCCCATCGGATTCCGGTGGAATTTGTATTTTTGGTGAATATTTTAGTGAAAAGGGACAATGTTTCATGAGACTGGCTTAAGGCTGGAGTTAGGGTTAGGGTTAGGGTTAGGGTTAGGGTTCCGCTTGACCGATTGACTCGAAATTGACCATAAATGTCGCCGGTACTGGCGAAAAGAAGAAACAGCAGTTTTTATTGGATTACGGTGGAATTTGTATTTTTGGTGAATATTTTAAAGAAAAAAGTGGCCCATTTTTTCAATAGCTTCCAGGTCTTTGGACCGATTGACTCGAAATCGCTCCCAAATGTGCTCCTATACTGGCTGAACGAGACACAGCAGTCCCCATCGGATTCCGGTGGAATTTGTATTTTTGGTGAATATTTTAAAGAAAAAAGTGGCCCATTTTTTCAATAGCTTCCAGGTCTTTGGACCGATTGACTCGAAATCGCTCCCAAATGTGCTCCTATACTGGCTGAACGAGACACAGCAGTCCCCATCGGATTCCGGTGGAATTTGTATTTTTGGTGAATATTTTAAAGAAAAAAGTGGCCCATTTTTTCAATAGCTTCCAGGTCTTTGGACCGATTGACTCGAAATCGCTCCCAAATGTGCTCCTATACTGGCTGAACGAGACACAGCAGTCCCCATTGGATTCCGGTGGAATTTGTATTTTTGGTGAATATTTTAGTGAGAAGGGACAATGTTTCATCAGACTGGCTTAAGGCTGGAGTTAGGGTTAGGGTTAGGGTTAGGGTTAGGGTTCCGCTTGACCGATTGACTCGAAATTGACCATAAATGTCGCCGGTACTGGCGGAAAGAAGAAACAGCAGTTTTTACTGGATTCCGGTGGAATTTGTATTTTTGGTGAATATTTTAAAGAAAAAAGTGGCCCATTTTTTCAATAGCTTCCAGGTCTTTGGACCGATTGACTCGAAATCGCTCCCAAATGTGCTCCTATACTGGCTGAACGAGACACAGCAGTCCCCATCGGATTCCGGTGAAATTTGTATTTTTGGTGAATATTTTAGTGAAAAGAGACAATGTTTCATGAGACTGCCTTAAGGCTGGCATTAGCGTTAGGGTTAGGGTTAGGGTTATGGAGCTAGGGTTAGGGTTACGGGCGTCTTTTGACCGATTGACTCGAAATTCGTCACGAATGTGGTCCTCTACTCGCTGAATGAGACACAGCAGTCCCCATCGGATTCCGGTGAAATTTGTATTTTTGGTGAATATTTTAAAGAAAAAAGTGGCCCATTTTTTCAATAGCTTCCAGGTCTTTGGACCGATTGACTCGAAATCGCTCCCAAATGTGCTCCTATACTGGCTGAACGAGACACAGCAGTCCCCATCGGATTCCGGTGAAATTTGTATTTTTGGTGAATATTTTAAAGAAAAAAGTGGCCCATTTTTTCAATAGCTTCCAGGTCTTTGGACCGATTGACTCGAAATCGCTCCCAAATGTGCTCCTATACTGGCTGAACGAGACACAGCAGTCCCCATCGGATTCCGGTGAAATTTGTATTTTTTGTGAATATTTTAGTGAAAAGAGACAATGTTTCATGAGACTGCCTTAAGGCTGGCATTAGGGTTAGGGTTAGGGTTAGGTTTATGGAGCTAGGGTTAGGGTTAGGGTTCCGCTTGACCGATTGACTCGAAATTGACCATAAATGTCGCCGGTACTGGCGGAAAGAAGAAACAGCAGTTTTTATTGGATTCCGGTGGAATTTGTATTTTTGGTGAATATTTTAAAGAAAAAAGTGGCCCATTTTTTCAATAGCTTCCAGGTCTTTGGACCGATTGACTCGAAATCGCTCCCAAATGTGCTCCTATACTGGCTGAACGAGACACAGCAGTCCCCATCGGATTCCGGTGGAATTTGTATTTTTGGTGAATATTTTAGTGAAAAGGGACAATGTTTCATGAGACTGGCTTAAGGCTGGAGTTAGGGTTAGGGTTAGGGTTAGGGTTAGGGTTCCGCTTGACCGATTGACTCGAAATTGACCATAAATGTCGTCGGTACTGGCGGAAAGAAGAAACAGCAGTTTTTACTGGATTCCTGTGGAATTTGTATTTTTGGTGAATATTTTAAAGAAAAAAGTGGCCCATTTTTTCAATAGCTTCCAGGTCTTTGGACCGATTGACTCGAAATCGCTCCCAAATGTGCTCCTATACTGGCTGAACGAGACACAGCAGTCCCCATTGGATTCCGGTGGAATTTGTATTTTTGGTGAATATTTTAGTGAGAAGGGACAATGTTTCATGAGACTGGCTTAAGGCTGGAGTTAGGGTTAGGGTTAGGGTTAGGGTTAGGATTCCGCTTGACCGATTGACTCGAAATTGACCATAAATGTCGCCGGTACTGGCGGAAAGAAGAAACAGCAGTTTTTATTGGATTCCGGTGGAATTTGTATTTTTGGTGAATATTTTAAAGAAAAAAGTGGCCCATTTTTTCAATAGCTTCCAGGTCTTTGGACCGATTGACTCGAAATCGCTCCCAAATGTGCTCCTATACTGGCTGAACGAGACACAGCAGTCCCCATTGGATTCCGGTGGAATTTGTATTTTTGGTGAATATTTTAGTGAAAAGGGACAATGTTTCATGAGACTGGCTTAAGGCTGGAGTTAGGGTTAGGGTTAGGGTTAGGGTTAGGGTTCCGCTTGACCGATTGACTCGAAATTGACCATAAATGTCGTCGGTACTGGCGGAAAGAAGAAACAGCAGTTTTTACTGGATTCCTGTGGAATTTGTATTTTTGGTGAATATTTTAAAGAAAAAAGTGGCCCATTTTTTCAATAGCTTCCAGGTCTTTGGACCGATTGACTCGAAATCGCTCCCAAATGTGCTCCTATACTGGCTGAACGAGACACAGCAGTCCCCATCGGATTCCGGTGAAATTTGTATTTTTGGTGAATATTTTAGTGAAAAGAGACAATGTTTCATGAGACTGCCTTAAGGCTGGCATTAGCGTTAGGGTTAGGGTTATGGAGCTAGGGTTAGGGTTACGGGCGTCTTTTGACCGATTGACTCGAAATTCGTCACGAATGTGGTCCTCTACTCGCTGAATGAGACACAGCAGTCCCCATCGGATTCCGGTGAAATTTGTATTTTTGGTGAATATTTTAAAGAAAAAAGTGGCCCATTTTTTCAATAGCTTCCAGGTCTTTGGACCGATTGACTCGAAATCGCTCCCAAATGTGCTCCTATACTGGCTGAACGAGACACAGCAGTCCCCATCGGATTCCGGTGAAATTTGTATTTTTGGTGAATATTTTAAAGAAAAAAGTGGCCCATTTTTTCAATAGCTTCCAGGTCTTTGGACCGATTGACTCGAAATCGCTCCCAAATGTGCTCCTATACTGGCTGAACGAGACACAGCAGTCCCCATCGGATTCCGGTGAAATTTGTATTTTTTGTGAATATTTTAGTGAAAAGAGACAATGTTTCATGAGACTGCCTTAAGGCTGGCATTAGGGTTAGGGTTAGGGTTAGGTTTATGGAGCTAGGGTTAGGGTTAGGGTTCCGCTTGACCGATTGACTCGAAATTGACCATAAATGTCGCCGGTACTGGCGGAAAGAAGAAACAGCAGTTTTTATTGGATTCCGGTGGAATTTGTATTTTTGGTGAATATTTTAAAGAAAAAAGTGGCCCATTTTTTCAATAGCTTCCAGGTCTTTGGACCGATTGACTCGAAATCGCTCCCAAATGTGCTCCTATACTGGCTGAACGAGACACAGCAGTCCCCATCGGATTCCGGTGGAATTTGTATTTTTGGTGAATATTTTAGTGAAAAGGGACAATGTTTCATGAGACTGGCTTAAGGCTGGAGTTAGGGTTAGGGTTAGGGTTAGGGTTAGGGTTCCGCTTGACCGATTGACTCGAAATTGACCATAAATGTCGTCGGTACTGGCGGAAAGAAGAAACAGCAGTTTTTACTGGATTCCTGTGGAATTTGTATTTTTTGGTGAATATTTTAAAGAAAAAAGTGGCCCATTTTTTCAATAGCTTCCAGGTCTTTGGACCGATTGACTCGAAATCGCTCCCAAATGTGCTCCTATACTGGCTGAACGAGACACAGCAGTCCCCATTGGATTCCGGTGGAATTTGTATTTTTGGTGAATATTTTAGTGAGAAGGGACAATGTTTCATGAGACTGGCTTAAGGCTGGAGTTAGGGTTAGGGTTAGGGTTAGGGTTAGGATTCCGCTTGACCGATTGACTCGAAATTGACCATAAATGTCGCCGGTACTGGCGGAAAGAAGAAACAGCAGTTTTTATTGGATTCCGGTGGAATTTGTATTTTTGGTGAATATTTTAAAGAAAAAAGTGGCCCATTTTTTCAATAGCTTCCAGGTCTTTGGACCGATTGACTCGAAATCGCTCCCAAATGTGCTCCTATACTGGCTGAACGAGACACAGCAGTCCCCATTGGATTCCGGTGGAATTTGTATTTTTGGTGAATATTTTAGTGAAAAGGGACAATGTTTCATGAGACTGGCTTAAGGCTGGAGTTAGGGTTAGGGTTAGGGTTAGGGTTAGGGTTCCGCTTGACCGATTGACTCGAAATTGACCATAAATGTCGTCGGTACTGGCGGAAAGAAGAAACAGCAGTTTTTACTGGATTCCTGTGGAATTTGTATTTTTGGTGAATATTTTAAAGAAAAAAGTGGCCCATTTTTTCAATAGCTTCCAGGTCTTTGGACCGATTGACTCGAAATCGCTCCCAAATGTGCTCCTATACTGGCTGAACGAGACACAGCAGTCCCCATTGGATTCCGGTGGAATTTGTATTTTTGGTGAATATTTTAGTGAGAAGGGACAATGTTTCATGAGACTGGCTTAAGGCTGGAGTTAGGGTTAGGGTTAGGGTTAGGATTCCGCTTGACCGATTGACTCGAAATTGACCATAAATGTCGCCGGTACTGGCGGAAAGAAGAAACAGCAGTTTTTATTGGATTCCGGTGGAATTTGTATTTTTGGTGAATATTTTAAAGAAAAAAGTGGCCCATTTTTTCAATAGCTTCCAGGTCTTTGGACCGATTGACTCGAAATCGCTCCCAAATGTGCTCCTATACTGGCTGAACGAGACACAGCAGTCCCCATCGGATTCCGGTGGAATTTGTATTTTTGGTGAATATTTTAGTGAAAAGGGACAATGTTTCATGAGACTGGCTTAAGGCTGGAGTTAGGGTTAGGGTTAGGGTTAGGGTTAGGGTTCCGCTTGACCGATTGACTCAAAATTGACCATAAATGTCGCGGGTACTGGCGGAAAGAAGAAAGAGCAGTTTTTACTGGATTCCGGTGGAATTTGTATTTTTGGTGAATATTTTAAAGAAAAAAGTGGCGCATTTTTTCAATAGCTTCCAGGTCTTTGGACCGATTGACTCGAAATCGCTCCCAAATGTGCTCCTATACTGGCTGAACGAGACACAGCAGTCCCCATCGGATTCCGGTGGAATTTGTATTTTTGGTGAATATTTTAGTGAAAAGGGACAATGTTTCATGAGACTGGCTTAAGGCTGGAGTTAGGGTTAGGGTTAGGGTTAGGGTTAGGGTTCCGCTTGACCGATTGACTCGAAATTGACCATAAATGTCGCCGGTACTGGCGAAAAGAAGAAACAGCAGTTTTTATTGGATTACGGTGGAATTTGTATTTTTGGTGAATATTTTAAAGAAAAAAGTGGCCCATTTTTTCAATAGCTTCCAGGTCTTTGGACCGATTGACTCGAAATCGCTCCCAAATGTGCTCCTATACTGGCTGAACGAGACACAGCAGTCCCCATCGGATTCCGGTGGAATTTGTATTTTTGGTGAATATTTTAAAGAAAAAAGTGGCCCATTTTTTCAATAGCTTCCAGGTCTTTGGACCGATTGACTCGAAATCGCTCCCAAATGTGCTCCTATACTGGCTGAACGAGACACAGCAGTCCCCATCGGATTCCGGTGGAATTTGTATTTTTGGTGAATATTTTAAAGAAAAAAGTGGCCCATTTTTTCAATAGCTTCCAGGTCTTTGGACCGATTGACTCGAAATCGCTCCCAAATGTGCTCCTATACTGGCTGAACGAGACACAGCAGTCCCCATTGGATTCCGGTGGAATTTGTATTTTTGGTGAATATTTTAGTGAGAAGGGACAATGTTTCATCAGACTGGCTTAAGGCTGGAGTTAGGGTTAGGGTTAGGGTTAGGGTTAGGGTTCCGCTTGACCGATTGACTCGAAATTGACCATAAATGTCGCCGGTACTGGCGGAAAGAAGAAACAGCAGTTTTTACTGGATTCCGGTGGAATTTGTATTTTTGGTGAATATTTTAAAGAAAAAAGTGGCCCATTTTTTCAATAGCTTCCAGGTCTTTGGACCGATTGACTCGAAATCGCTCCCAAATGTGCTCCTATACTGGCTGAACGAGACACAGCAGTCCCCATCGGATTCCGGTGAAATTTGTATTTTTGGTGAATATTTTAGTGAAAAGAGACAATGTTTCATGAGACTGCCTTAAGGCTGGCATTAGCGTTAGGGTTAGGGTTAGGGTTATGGAGCTAGGGTTAGGGTTACGGGCGTCTTTTGACCGATTGACTCGAAATTCGTCACGAATGTGGTCCTCTACTCGCTGAATGAGACACAGCAGTCCCCATCGGATTCCGGTGAAATTTGTATTTTTGGTGAATATTTTAAAGAAAAAAGTGGCCCATTTTTTCAATAGCTTCCAGGTCTTTGGACCGATTGACTCGAAATCGCTCCCAAATGTGCTCCTATACTGGCTGAACGAGACACAGCAGTCCCCATCGGATTCCGGTGAAATTTGTATTTTTGGTGAATATTTTAAAGAAAAAAGTGGCCCATTTTTTCAATAGCTTCCAGGTCTTTGGACCGATTGACTCGAAATCGCTCCCAAATGTGCTCCTATACTGGCTGAACGAGACACAGCAGTCCCCATCGGATTCCGGTGAAATTTGTATTTTTTGTGAATATTTTAGTGAAAAGAGACAATGTTTCATGAGACTGCCTTAAGGCTGGCATTAGGGTTAGGGTTAGGGTTAGGTTTATGGAGCTAGGGTTAGGGTTAGGGTTCCGCTTGACCGATTGACTCGAAATTGACCATAAATGTCGCCGGTACTGGCGGAAAGAAGAAACAGCAGTTTTTATTGGATTCCGGTGGAATTTGTATTTTTGGTGAATATTTTAAAGAAAAAAGTGGCCCATTTTTTCAATAGCTTCCAGGTCTTTGGACCGATTGACTCGAAATCGCTCCCAAATGTGCTCCTATACTGGCTGAACGAGACACAGCAGTCCCCATCGGATTCCGGTGGAATTTGTATTTTTGGTGAATATTTTAGTGAAAAGGGACAATGTTTCATGAGACTGGCTTAAGGCTGGAGTTAGGGTTAGGGTTAGGGTTAGGGTTAGGGTTCCGCTTGACCGATTGACTCGAAATTGACCATAAATGTCGTCGGTACTGGCGGAAAGAAGAAACAGCAGTTTTTACTGGATTCCTGTGGAATTTGTATTTTTGGTGAATATTTTAAAGAAAAAAGTGGCCCATTTTTTCAATAGCTTCCAGGTCTTTGGACCGATTGACTCGAAATCGCTCCCAAATGTGCTCCTATACTGGCTGAACGAGACACAGCAGTCCCCATTGGATTCCGGTGGAATTTGTATTTTTGGTGAATATTTTAGTGAGAAGGGACAATGTTTCATGAGACTGGCTTAAGGCTGGAGTTAGGGTTAGGGTTAGGGTTAGGGTTAGGATTCCGCTTGACCGATTGACTCGAAATTGACCATAAATGTCGCCGGTACTGGCGGAAAGAAGAAACAGCAGTTTTTATTGGATTCCGGTGGAATTTGTATTTTTGGTGAATATTTTAAAGAAAAAAGTGGCCCATTTTTTCAATAGCTTCCAGGTCTTTGGACCGATTGACTCGAAATCGCTCCCAAATGTGCTCCTATACTGGCTGAACGAGACACAGCAGTCCCCATTGGATTCCGGTGGAATTTGTATTTTTGGTGAATATTTTAGTGAAAAGGGACAATGTTTCATGAGACTGGCTTAAGGCTGGAGTTAGGGTTAGGGTTAGGGTTAGGGTTAGGGTTCCGCTTGACCGATTGACTCGAAATTGACCATAAATGTCGTCGGTACTGGCGGAAAGAAGAAACAGCAGTTTTTACTGGATTCCTGTGGAATTTGTATTTTTGGTGAATATTTTAAAGAAAAAAGTGGCCCATTTTTTCAATAGCTTCCAGGTCTTTGGACCGATTGACTCGAAATCGCTCCCAAATGTGCTCCTATACTGGCTGAACGAGACACAGCAGTCCCCATTGGATTCCGGTGGAATTTGTATTTTTGGTGAATATTTTAGTGAGAAGGGACAATGTTTCATGAGACTGGCTTAAGGCTGGAGTTAGGGTTAGGGTTAGGGTTAGGATTCCGCTTGACCGATTGACTCGAAATTGACCATAAATGTCGCCGGTACTGGCGGAAAGAAGAAACAGCAGTTTTTATTGGATTCCGGTGGAATTTGTATTTTTGGTGAATATTTTAAAGAAAAAAGTGGCCCATTTTTTCAATAGCTTCCAGGTCTTTGGACCGATTGACTCGAAATCGCTCCCAAATGTGCTCCTATACTGGCTGAACGAGACACAGCAGTCCCCATCGGATTCCGGTGGAATTTGTATTTTTGGTGAATATTTTAGTGAAAAGGGACAATGTTTCATGAGACTGGCTTAAGGCTGGAGTTAGGGTTAGGGTTACGGTTAGGGTTAGGGTTAGGGTTCCGTTTGACCGATTGACTCGAAATTGACCATAAATGTCGCCGGTACTGGCGGAAAGAAGAAACAGCAGTTTTTACTGGATTCCGGTGGAATTTGTATTTTTGGTGAATATTTTAAAGAAAAAAGTGGCCCATTTTTTCAATAGCTTCCAGGTCTTTGGACCGATTGACTCGAAATCGCTCCCAAATGTGCTCCTATACTGGCTGAACGAGACACACCAGTCCCCATCGGATTCCGGTGGAATTTGTATTTTTGGTGAATATTTTAAAGAAAAAAGTGGCCCATTTTTTCAATAGCTTCCAGGTCTTTGGACCGATTGACTCGAAATCGCTCCCAAATGTGCTCCTATACTGGCTGAACGAGACACAGCAGTCCCCATCGGATTCCGGTGGAATTTGTATTTTTGGTGAATATTTTAGTGAAAAGGGACAATGTTTCATGAGACTGGCTTAAGGCTGGAGTTAGGGTTAGGGTTAGGGTTAGGGTTAGGGTTCCGCTTGACCGATTGACTCGAAATTGACCATAAATGTCGCCGGTACTGGCGGAAAGAAGAAACAGCAGTTTTTATTGGATTCCGGTGGAATTTGTATTTTTGGTGAATATTTTAAAGAAAAAAGTGGCCCATTTTTTCAATAGCTTCCAGGTCTTTGGACCGATTGACTCGAAATCGCTCCCAAATGTGCTCGTATACTGGCTGAACGAGACACAGCAGTCCCCATCGGATTCCGGTGGAATTTGTATTTTTGGTGAATATTTTAGTGAAAAGGGACAATGTTTCATGAGACTGGCTTAAGGCTGGAGTTAGGGTTAGGGTTAGGGTTAGGGTTCCGCTTGACCGATTGACTCGAAATTGACCATAAATGTCGCCGGTACTGGCGGAAAGAAGAAACAGCAGTTTTTATTGGATTCCGGTGGAATTTGTATTTTTGGTGAATATTTTAAAGAAAAAAGTGGCCCATTTTTTCAATAGCTTCCAGGTCTTTGGACCGATTGACTCGAAATCGCTCCCAAATGTGCTCCTATAGTGAGAAGGGACAATGTTTCATGAGACTGGCTTAAGGCTGGAGTTAGGGTTAGGGTTAGGGTTAGGATTCCGCTTGACCGATTGACTCGAAATTGACCATAAATGTCGCCGGTACTGGCGGAAAGAAGAAACAGCAGTTTTTATTGGATTCCGGTGGAATTTGTATTTTTGGTGAATATTTTAAAGAAAAAAGTGGCCCATTTTTTCAATAGCTTCCAGGTCTTTGGACCGATTGACTCGAAATCGCTCCCAAATGTGCTCCTATACTGGCTGAACGAGACACAGCAGTCCCCATCGGATTCTGGTGGAAATTGTATTTTTGGTGAATATTTTAGTGAAAAGGGACAATGTTTCATGAGACTGGCTTAAGTCTGGAGTTAGGGTTAGGGTTAGGGTTAGGGTTCCGCTTGACCGATTGACTCAAAATTGACCATAAATGTCGCGGGTACTGGCGGAAAGAAGAAACAGCAGTTTTTACTGGATTCCGGTGGAATTTGTATTTTTGGTGAATATTTTAAAGAAAAAAGTGGCCCATTTTTTCAATAGCTTCCAGGTCTTTGGACCAATTGACTCGAAATCGCTCCCAAATGTGCTCCTATACTGGCTGAACGAGACACAGCAGTCCCCATCGGATTCCGGTGGTATTTGTATTTTTGGTGAATATTTTAGTGAAAAGGGACAATGTTTCATGAGACTGGCTTAAGGCTGGAGTTAGGGTTAGGGTTAGGGTTAGGGTTCCGCTTGACCGATTGACTCGAAATTGACCATAAATGTCGCCGGTACTGGCGGAAAGAAGAAACAGCAGTTTTTATTGGATTCCGGTGGAATTTGTATTTTTGGTGAATATTTTAAAGAAAAAAGTGGCCCATTTTTTCAATAGCTTCCAGGTCTTTGGACCGATTGACTCGAAATCGCTCCCAAATGTGCTCCTATACTGGCTGAACGAGACACAGCAGTCCCCATCGGATTCCGGTGGAATTTGTATTTTTGGTGAATATTTTAAAGAAAAAAGTGGCCCATTTTTTCAATAGCTTCCAGGTCTTTGGACCGATTGACTCGAAATCGCTCCCAAATGTGCTCCTATACTGGCTGAACGAGACACAGCAGTCCCCATTGGATTCCGGTGGAATTTGTATTTTTGGTGAATATTTTAGTGAGAAGGGACAATGTTTCATCAGACTGGCTTAAGGCTGGAGTTAGGGTTAGGGTTAGGGTTAGGATTCCGCTTGACCGATTGACTCGAAATTGACCATAAATGTCGCCGGTACTGGCGGAAAGAAGAAACAGCAGTTTTTATTGGATTCCAGTGGAATTTGTATTTTTGGTGAATATTTTAAAGAAAAAAGTGGCCCATTTTTTCAATAGCTTCCAGGTCTTTGGACCGATTGACTCGAAATCGCTCCCAAATGTGCTCCTATACTGGCTGAACGAGACACAGCAGTCCCCATCGGATTCCGGTGGAATTTGTATTTTTGGTGAATATTTTAGTGAAAAGGGACAATGTTTCATGAGACTGGCTTAAGGCTGGAGTTAGGGTTAGGGTTAGGGTTAGGGTTCCGCTTGACCGATTGACTCGAAATTGACCATAAATGTCGCCGGTACTGGCGGAAAGAAGAAACAGCAGTTTTTATTGGATTCCGGTGGAATTTGTATTTTTGGTGAATATTTTAAAGAAAAAAGTGGCCCATTTTTTCAATAGCTTCCAGGTCTTTGGACCGATTGACTCGAAATCGCTCCCAAATGTGCTCCTATACTGGCTGAACGAGACACAGCAGTCCCCATCGGATTCTGGTGGAATTTGTATTTTTGGTGAATATTTTAGTGAAAAGGGACAATGTTTCATGAGACTGGCTTAAGGCTGGAGTTAGGGTTAGGGTTAGGGTTAGGGTTCCGCTTGACCGATTGACTCGAAATTGACCATAAATGTCCCCGGTACTGGCGGAAAGAAGAAACAGCAGTTTTTATTGGATTCCCGTGGAATTTGTATTTTTGGTGAATATTTTAAAGAAAAAAGTGGCCCATTTTTTCAATAGCTTCCAGGTCTTTGGACCGATTGACTCGAAATCGCTCCCAAATGTGGTCCTATACTGGCTGAACGAGACACAGCAGTCCCCATCGGATTCCGGTGGAATTTGTATTTTTGGTGAATATTTTAAAGAAACATCGGCCGATTTTTTCAATAGCTTCCAGGTCTTTGGACCCATCGACTCGAAATTTCTCCCAAATGTGGTCCTATACTGGCTGAACGAGACACAGCAGTTCCCATTGCATTCCGGTGGAATTTGGATTTTTGGTGAATATTTTAAAGAAATGTCAGCCGATTTTTTCAATAGCTTCCAGGTCTTTGGACCCATCGACTCGACATTTCTCCCAAATGTGGTCCTCTACTGGTTGAACGAGACACAGCAGTTCCCATTGGATTCCGGTGGAATTTGTATTTTTGGTGAATATTTTAAAGGAAAAAGTGGCCATTTTTCATGAAAACCTCGGCCCATTTTTTCAATAGCTTCCAGGTCTTTGGACCGATTGACTCGAAATCGCTCCCAAATGTGGTCCTATACTGGCTGAACGAGACACAGTAGTTCCCATTGGATTCCGGTGGAATTTGTATTTTTGGTGAATATTTTAAAGAAACGTCAGCCGATTTTTTCAATAGCTTCCAGGTCTTTGGACCCATCGACTCGAAATTTCTCCCAAATGTGGTCCTCTACTGGTTGAACGAGACACAGCAGTTCCCATTGGATTCCGGTGGAATTTGTATTTTTGGTGAATATTTTAAAGGAAAAAGTGGCCATTTTTCATGAAAACCTCGGCCCATTTTTTCAATAGCTTCCAGGTCTTTGGACCGATTAACTCGAAATCGCTCCCAAATGTGGTCCTTTACTGTCTGAACGAGACACAGCAGTTTCCATTGGATTCCGGTGGAATTTGTATTTTTGGTGAATATTTTAAAGAAACATCGGACGATTTTTTCAATAGCTTCCAGGTCTTTGGACCCATTGACTCGAAATTTCTCCCAAATGTGGTCCTATACTGGCTGAACGAGACACATTAGTTCCCATTGGATTCCGGTGGAATTTGTATTTTTGGTGAATATTTTAAAGAAACATCGGACGATTTTTTCAATAGCTTCCAGGTCTTTGGACCCATTGACTCGAAATCGCTCCCAAATGTGGTCATATACTGGCTGAACGAGACACAGCACTTCCCATTGGATTCCGGTGGAATTTGGATTTTTGGTGAATATTTTAAAGAAAAGTGGCCATTTTTCATGAAAACGTCGGCCCATTTTTTCAATAGCTTCCAGGTCTTTGGACCCATTGACTCGAAATTTCTCCCAAATGTGGTCCTATACTGGCTGAACGAGACACAGCAGTTCCCATTGGATTCCGGTGGAATTTGGATTTTTGGTGAATATTTTAAAGAAAAGTGGCCATTTTCCATGAAAACGTTGGCCGATTTTTTCAATAGCTTCCAGGTCTTTGGACCCATTGACTCGAAATTTCTCCCAAATGTGGTCCTATACTGGCTGAACGAGACACAGCAGTTCCCATTTGTATTCCGGTGGAATTTGTATTTTTGGTGAAGATTTTAAGAAAAGTGGCCATTTTTCATGAAAACGTCGGACGATTTTTTCAATAGCTTCCAGGTCTTTGTACCCATTGACTCGAAATTTCTCCCAAATGTGGTCCTATACTGGCTGAACGAGACACAGCAGTTCCCATTGCATTCCGGTGGAATTTGTATTTTTGGTGAATATTTCAAAGAAAAATTACCATTTTTAGCGAATACACTGCCCGATTTTTTCAATAGCTCCGAGGTCATTTGAGCCATCGACTCGAAATGAATGGCCAAATGTCTTGTTATACTGGTAGAATGAGACACAGCTGCTTTCATTAGATTTTGGTGGAATTTCTTTTTTTCATGAATATTTTAAAGAAAAATCCCCATTTTTAGCGAATACACCGCCCGATTTTTTCAATAGCTCCGAGGTCATTTGAGCCATCGTCTCAAAATCAATGGCCAAATGTCTTGTTATACTGGTAGAATGAGACACAGCTGTTTTTATTGGATTTTAGTGGAATTTCTTTTTTTCATCTGAATGCATGAATTATATTTGTAACAGTATTTTTACACTGCAGTATTGCTAATTTTACTGAAGTAAGAGATCTAAATACTTCATCACTGGTTTTAAAGTCAAATGATCAGTTAAATGGAGATCAACCATGTGTAGTCAAAGGCTATTTTTCAGTAAAAGACACCTGTATCTGCAAACAAGTATTTCACATTTAATATTTCGCATTAATTCAGATAATTTTGTTATCTTATCTACTTTGATTCAGTGTGACATGATTTTATTGGCACTCTATGTCACGGGCTAACCTACATCCACTTGACAGTGCACATTTGTTCTAAGCTTGATGGCCACATGGCACAGTGAGTCAAATGTTACACTTTGTATGAAAGTCATCATTGCTGTGGTAACAGTTCGGGGAGAGAGTGAGAGATGGGGATAGATTGGACTTGGATCAGTCCAACTGCGGAGGCCCCAGGCAAAAAAGTTGGCACAGTTTCCCTGAAAAGATGGCAGAGGAATTTACATAATAGGCATTACTCCCCTCAGTTTGTATGTAGGTCAGTAGCTGCAGTCAGACAGGCTCTCCACTCCATCCCGATCAGCAGTCGGCCGCCTAAGGCAATAGACTCTGGAGTCTACCAACCCAGGAAAAGGCACATCACTTCACTGACCTCTTTAAATCTTGTTTGACTCGCAGATAAGCGCAAAAACAGAGATCAGAGAAACATCAAAAGAGCTGTCGCCGACTCAAGAGCATTTACAGTTACACAAGCAGCACATTTGTGATTGTAATGAGCGTGCACATGTAATCCTGCTTTTATGTGGCTGATTTGTTCTGGTAAACATGAATTGGAGGACAGACCCAGCAACAGGGAGCTGGAGGAACATCAGTGACATGAGACGATTGTCAAAGCTGTGGTTATCTGTCGAGTGCCAGGCACTGAGTCTATGGACTGCAAATTTACCATATCCTGTCACACATATGATGGCTTATGTATAAAATGTAACCTTCACAAACATTTTATATTCATTTATATCCTTGGGGATAACAGCTCAACTACATACCTAACATAAAAAAACGACAACTTCTTCTCCTCTGTCACTTCTTCTAATGTGTAACATACTGATAAAACCTGGAAAAATTACATCTACAGTTTGTGAACTTGCATTAAATTTTATATTTCATCAAATTTCAACCCAAATTAAACCAGAAGACAGTCATGATCACTCAGAATCTCCCTGATATTGTGAGGGTGTTCTGTCTTTCTAACAATAGAAGTACACACACAAACATACACACACACACAAAGACACACACAACAGGTGCAGAATGAGGACCGGCTGTGAATATACTGGATGCAGTGTTACACAGGCAGCTTGTGGACAGGAAGCTGTGGATATACTGTAAATGCTGGACCAAAGCTGGCAGAGGGGGTCATCAGATCATCAATTATTCAGCACCACCAGACAAGGACAATCACTTGGTGTCAGCAGGACTGGCAGACAAAATGTCCGGCTCCATTTGGAGCTTTGACTGGTTGACTCTGCTATTCACTGCATTATATATTATGACAACTCTGATCACCATGTGGTCTATGTTTGTAGGCTGACTTGTGCAAAAAAATATTGCTTTATTTCATATCAAGGATGAGACATGAAGGGAGAGATGACAGTGGCTCAGAAACAGTGTATTCACATTAAAACTTCACAGTAAACAACGACTTACAGACATAAAATTAAACAGTGCACAGCATTTACATTTCCCCTATTCATGCATCTGAAAAAGTGGCATCAAAGTAGGTTTGTACAATACATTTCTACATCAAAAGAGTCGACCATTGCAATTACATGAAGCCCTATGATTTGAGTACAAATGCTACAAAGTAGGAAGAGAACATTCATGAAATCTAGGATGTGTCATTGATCCAATAAGGTTCACATATGTGGGAAAAAAACAGTCAAAAAGTCAATGTGCTCCTCAGGTAGACAAACAGCATATTCTGGTTTAGACTCTTCACTATCCACATGATGACGCAGACATGATTGATGAACCAATGATTGTGTACATGCAAGGTTAAACCAATACAAGTGGCTGATATAGGCAATTTGTTAAGTATAAAATCTGGTCCAGAGTGATGCGGAGGATGTGAATCTGTTTGTTTGATTGCATATTTGCTGTAGGACTCGTCAGTGCTACGCTGTTTATCTATGGAGAGACCTTAACATGAATAATATAATTTTTATCTAGATTAGATTTTGACATGAGCCAATGCTTCATGACAACAACACTGTAATCTGCTCTTATAGGTCCATACCAATTAAAGGGACATTTCACTCCAAAATCAAAAAAATCATATTTTTGTAGCGCTGTTTATCCATTTAGATTGTTTGAGTGTAAGTTGCAGAGTTTTGGGGATTTCGACTGCAGAGATGTCGGCCCCCTCTCAGGTATAATAGAACTAGATGGTGCTCGGCTTGTGGTGACCAGATCTATCCTTGTCTCTTTCCAGGAATAACCAAAGATAATCCACAGACCTTGTTGTGAACAGTTTCATGTAAGAACTATTTTCTTTCTACTGAACTACAGCTGCCAAGTTTATCACCGCCCACAAGGAAGTGTGCATTTACTCATGGACTCATGTGCTGTCAGAATTATCGGACCGTCTGGAAAAAGTCATATGAAAGCCCTCTCAAGCAGGAACAACAACTCAGAAAGTTGGAGAAGATTTTGATACAAGTTACCGAGTTGACGTCAGATGACACTGAAACATGGCGGATGAATGTAAACTTGGGTTGACAGTAAGAAACTTTTACCAAAGTCATGTTTTGTATAGAAATGCTATTATTTCCTTTGCGCTTCCATTTCATTCAAATACATGAAACAGCTGTCAACGTGTTGTTTAAGCATTCTGAGCGATAAAATGTTAAACAACTTCTTTTTGGCGTCTATGTTGCCCCGTCATTCTGACACTATGCACATGAATACACCGTAGTCGGAAGATTGACTTCCCAGCTCGGAAAATGGGCCTCCTCGGCTGAGCTGTTGCTTTAGCTAGCTTAGTTAGCTTAGCTACCTATCCTCTTTTTCATGAGTAGATGCACATTTCCTTCTGTGTGGTTATACAGTTCAGTAAAAAGAAAACAGTTTCAACATGAAACTGCTCACAACAAGGTCTGTGGATTATCCCAAGTTACTTCTTCTCTCTTTCTGAAAAGGGATGTTGCTGTTGGTTTCACAAGCCAAAAGCCATCTAGTTCCATTATATTCAAGAGAAGGCAGACATCTCTACGAAAAAAAAAAACAATCTAGATGGATAAAAAGCGCTACAGGTAAGAAGACAACTATTTTGGGGTGTACTGTTCCTTTAAACTCCCCCACAAAGAAGCAACTTAACACTGAGTGAACCAGACTCAGAGGATTGGAGGTACATTATTGAGTATAGAAAAACTTACATAAACCCTGTGAAACAGTCCTACTGTGAACTAAAGCCATGACAGCCTGGAAATATCCCCCAGTCAGTGTCAGTACTGAACTTTTAACAAACTTCTTCCAACTCTTGATCAACAGAAGCGAAGAGTATAGAAATGACCTACATCGTCTCATACAGATGCGGTGCATTTTATATCTAAAGGTGTAACAATTTGATCGTGTATCGAATTACAAGTATGACATGGGATTAATAACAGCTGGCATGATTTTAGTTTGAGCAGTTTCCTCCCAAAATCACAAACTATCTTCAAAGTGACAAGTGCAAACATGACAACTGTACACGGCTGTTTGGACATACAACAATTCTGCGGTGACAACAGTTTGAATACTAGAAACTGCTACTTAAAAATAAAAAAAGATTCATTCATGACTAAAAAAAAGTCAGCACCGTCCAATCAAAGGAGGTTAAAATATAGAAAATTAGTTCTATGAATATATTACTTTACTCTGCAAACAAAAACAAGAGTTTGGATAAATGTGTGAATGCAAACCTAAGTGTTATTTTCAAATCCTTCACCACCGCGAGATCAAACTTAAGTGAAAACCTGATACAATCCTTCACGTTGTTTTTGTATTTGTGTAAACATTGTTCTAGTGTAGGGTATCAAACAAAAAAACACCCGGTGTAATGACTATTTGCTCTAAAACAGAGCCTAGAAATGCGTTGTCGTGGTAAATAAAAAGCTACATGAACTGTGGCCTGCCCGCAGTGATCAACATAAGCCTAAAAAAATTGCAGTAGAAACAAAAATAAGTTATATTTTTAGAAAAACATACATTTGTGGTTCATTCATTTAAAAATCCTCTGATAATAAAACCTTTAAAATCAGCTTGACGTTATATATTAGGATGTGTACTATTAATTTTGGTCATTAAAACGTCTGACCTGTCAGCTTATTAAGGTGAGTAAACTGTGTTTTGTCAATCGAAGCATGTCAAGCTGGTCTATATCTCTACATCGCTGCTTCATCCAAACAGGTTGGACAGTGGGCGGGTTCGGAGAGGGCTAATGGGGTGCTCCTCTGCTCTTCCCACCTCCCCCGGGTCCCTGAAGGAGGCGCTGTGGATGATCTGGGCTCGGTGGCGTCCTCGATGCAGCCGCGCATTAAGTCGGCTCAGGGACGACTTCCTCTGCATCCCCCCCTTGGTCCTCCCAGCCGCCATCGCGTCCTCTGCTGACTCGGCGGGTGGGTTCAGGAGTCGCAGCGGATTCAGGTTGCCCGGGAGGACTCTGGGAAACCTCCAGCCACGCCCCCAACTGCTGCTGCTGCTGTTGGTGTTCTCATTGTCGGACTCCGCTCCTGGTGAGAGGACCACTCCCTCCTCCTGCAGGTCGGCAGCCAGCGGTGGGGAGAGGTACTGGATAGCTCGCCTCCCGCTGTAGTCTCGAGCCTCAGGGTCCGCCTCCCAGTCGGACAGCAGCACACGGACCACCTGTCAATCAAAGCACATCGCAACCTGTCATTTATATAGAATTTACTGGTGACTTATTGGCTAAGATTTCTCTGATAGCAGCACTGTACATCTTTAAATTATATCAAATGAAACTGTGTCTAAACAATAATCAAACATGTCAACATCTCTGCTGCCATCTATAGACAATATTATGACATAACTGATAACACACATTATCTTTTCAACTCATTTTGTGTAAAAAAAAAAAAAACAGTTGATACAAATTACGTTTGCTCATTCACTCGTAAAAAGAGGAACATAAATGATTCTAGCAGGAGCAGACAGAGCGTATACAATTATCCCCTGCGTCACTGAGCCGGTGTAACACATGACACCAAACTCCCACTGCCGTGCAACCCACCTGTGTGTGTCCATGCATGGCTGCCAGGTGTAGCGGCGTGTATCCTGCACTTGATCTCACGTTTACATTCACAGGTACAGCGTTCTCCTTGGCGAAGGCCAGCAGCTGGGAGAGCAGCTCAGCTTTGCCCTGCTTGGCCGCCCAGTGGAGGCAGGTGAAGCCGGTCACAAAGTCTCTCTTGGTCACCAGGCCGGGTTCCACGGCGAGCAGTGACTGCAGGCTTTCCCACAGGCCATCTGAGGCGCACAGCATCCACTCGTGTTCCAATGGGTCCAGGGTCACTGAAGCGCAGTCCTCGTCGGTGGCCGAGGAGAGGAGCGAGGTCGAGTCTCCGTCGCTCCTCACTGAGTCCCGAAGACGTGAACCACGGTTGATCAGAGACCTTCGAACCTGCAGGGAACAGAAGCATTTAATACAATGATTGTTTCGTTTTGTGCCACTGATGAATGCTTTATGGAGGAATAAATACAGCTTTTAGACAAGTTTTCTGCAAATTCCCTGCTAAAATGGCTCTTCACAGGAGCTCAGCGGCACTGTAAATAACAGTTACACAACACTTAAATGTTCTAACCACATGCATTATTTATTGTCTTTTGGGGGAGACCAACTAAGCAAAAGTAGGCCAGATACCAAGGTATTAAGCACTGTGTTCAGCATACTTAAGGAACAGAAACAGGTTATTATAAAGATGTCTTCGACAATAAACACTCCTATGATCCTATATATCCTATGATGATCAACAAAGGAGGTAATCATAATAAGAGGTCAAGTTGGCTAAGAGTTACGGCAAGCTACATTACATCACTGTGTCAGATTTCTCAGTTACATAATCCAGATGCTGTGGAGTCAAACAGTGTTATCTGTCAGCTGTCAAAGGCTGTGCTCTTGGTCATGCAAGTAACATGAAAAGGCAGGGGAACCTGCTTAATTTCACCTACGGATGACTGTGCGGCATTCAGGTTTTGCATCACACCCAAAGGTGAAGCACCTGCTGTGACATCCCTGGTTTAGGTGTGGTCAAAAGTATGACATGGTTCAAAGTTTGAAACAATCAAAAGCGGCAGCATAATCTGTTGTATTTGAATCCCATTTTCATAAACATACTTTCTCTCGTGCTCAGATTGTTGATAATGCTGCCATGAAAATAAATAATAAAATAATCTACTTGGAAGGTTTTTCATACCAGGTAAACACGGTATCCTACCTGAGGAGAACTACTCATCATCAGCTCGATGAAGTTCCTGCGACTCCCCTTGGGCGTATTGATGTCTCCGACAGGGTCCAGCCCTTCCAAGGCGCTGTCCTCGGACAGGCAGCTGATGAGCATGGCCCGCTGGGACCCTTTGGACACCCTGCGTGCACCTCTCACCTGCTGGCTGTGGGACCCTGCAGAGTGAGCCTGCTCCAGATCTAGCACCCCAATCACTGGGGCCGACTCACGCCTCCTCCTCTCCCTCAGCTTCACCTCCCCTCCTCCTCCTCCTCCAGAGGTAGGAGACGTTGCATTGGTCTTATCATTCTGGGAGGGGTCTGCAGGTTGGTCATTGCCGTTCGACTGTTTTTCATTGTCCAGGCTTGCTGCTGGTTTGCTGGATGCTCCTGTGGAGAAAGGTTTTTCTTATTATTGTCATCCATCTCTGACTCCAAAGCAACCTTATCATTATAATCCCCATAGGTATGCATAAGGGATAGCCTCGTTTTCCTCTTTGCTTTTATTATAATCCTGAATTATTGTGAACTCTTTTGATTACTTTAGTCTAAGACAGCATAGTAGGGATTGGCCTTCATAAACAATGGCCCGACAATGATATTTGTTAAAGGGGCACTATGTAGTTTCAGAGAATATTTACAATATCAACGAAGTAATAATACAAACTCAGAAATATGTGTTTGACTGAATTAACAAGCTGTTCTCAGAGGAAAATAAGGTCCCCAGAAAACATTTTGAAACTAGAAAGGCGGGGTCCGCCAAATATAAGCAAAGTAAAACAGTATGAAATTGTGTTGTCCTTTAAGGTCAGCTGGTTGATTAAGTTCATCCAGTCATGAAAACCAAAGAGATTGTTTATTTAGGCATAAAAAAAATCAGTCAATGAAGATCTTTCTCTTCTGATTAAAATTTCTTCCCTAAAACTACAAACTGCACCTTTAATGTTAGTGTTATTCAGAGGTCCAATGTAAAGTATGGGGGGGGGAGGCAGATGTAACGCCACTGATTACATAAATATGCAATATGTAAGATTAAAAACATATATACGTTTACATATATCTTTAGACAATTAAGTCACCACACAATAACATGGATTAAATCAACGTGAAGTGTGTGTCCCTCACCTGTTTGCTCTCTGTTGTCGGGGTTGCCGTTCACATAGTTGTTGTCGTCCACCGTCTCCTGGATGTTACCGTTGCACTCAGCGTGATCGTGGCCGCCTGTGTCCGCACGCATCGCCGACTCCGCGCTGCCTTCTGCCTTCAAGCACACAAATTTCACGCCGTCCTCCACCTTCACGAAAGCCACGCTGTCCACGATGCGAGTCAGCGCCTCACGGTCCACCCTTTCCTTCGACTGGTCATTTTCTCCCCGAGCTGATAGGAAATGATCGATCAGCTCCATCTGTCGGACCCTCCCTCCTCTCTCCATCAGGAACTCCTGCACGGCTCGCTCCGTGCGCTGGGACGCCATCATCATCATCCCCGAACGACGGCCCGTACGGAGCGCGGAGACGGCTCAAATGTGTCGCACTAAAACGTTTCAAAATGACCCCATGTTCGCGTTCATGTCATTCACGGAGGTCGGTGACGACGGATGACAGCATCTTCTCTCCCGGGTTCCTCCTCTCCTCCGCGGGGAGTGTCGGGCTCTGGCAGATAGGGGTCGCACGTAGTTGAGCAGACGGCTCACCACTGCAAAAATAATGCTGCATTCAGGTGCTCCTCGTAAACACGGCTCTCCAATTAATATTAAATTCTAGCATTTGGTAAAAGTGGTCAGATTTGGGGAGAAATCGGTTTTATTTTCAAGCTGTGATGGCGTGAGAAGAAGCTGAATATATTCGGGGCGACATAGGATTTCTAACCACAACCTGGTGATTTATTGTATTTTTGTTTACTAGACATGCCATTGTAATCTTGTTGGTCGGTAAAACTAACTAACCTAGCCAACCAAAGTAAGTAAATGTGTATTAAAGATGTTGTTAAAATAAATGTGTTTAATTTTGAATTCTGCAATTCACACCAAGCATCAACAACATAATAGAAAAACTGTTGGATGTAGATGCGCTGAATCAGCTTTCCAGTTTTTCCGACAGTCCGCAACATATCACTTAAGCGACTGGGAAAATTAATTTAGGCTGTACCATTATACAAAGGGGAGGGGGGGGGGTGTCAGTCGATTATTACAGTAAATGAACATTCCTTGGCTACACATGTTTACAATTGTAGTATATTTTATTTCCAAACAATCGTGGATGTTTGACTTGCAGTGACAGTCTGCCCTATTTCTTTTTTTGTTTTAGTCTGAAAGCAAATCTACACATCTTCCCCTCATTCTTGTCTTGTTTTGAATAGTCTAGTCTGTCCAGTTGTCGACGGTAGACGTAGTGAGGCGGTCCGGATCAGGGTTCTTAAAAAAAAAAAAAGAAGTCATTCTTTAGTCAGTTTTGTTGTATTATTTCTGAATCTATCTGGGAAATTTACTTCTGGCTTAAACTATGGCTTCTTCGGATGTTGCGCGGCAGCCGGTGAGTACTTTCCTTCTTTGTGGTTGACAAAGGACAGTGTTCTTACTTGACAGTTGAGCAGGGAGTGTCCGGGGGGCTTTGGTTAAGTTAGCTAACTTACCGCTAGCCCGATAACTTCTTTCTGTCTGTGAAGTTACTGATAACACTTGACTAACAATAAAACGCATAAACCCAGTAACATCGACATATATCCAGAACACCGGCTTTTCAACTTCAGTTTTAAACTTTTCAGAAGGGAATACGTATCCCGTCTTTCTTTCACCAAAATACACCGCGGAGGACGCTAGCTAACATCGTGCTAAGTTAACGATAGCCATTCATCAGTCAAAAGTTTATGAAATCGGTTGTAAGTGAATCCTGGTTGAACACTCATGTGCCACAGTTACAAGAGCAAAAGAGCCAAACTTGAGACCATATTTTACTGGTAGGTTATGTAGGTTGCGCTAGTTATGTAGTTTGTTAAGCGCCACTAAATCGCTACATTTTTGAATGAAGTTTGGCGTGCACAGATTTCAAAAGAAAATATCTTGCCAAAAAATACAACTTTGTCGACACACGCAGACAACAAAGTTTAAAATTATCAAAATATGGAGGTTTATGAGGAATTTCATGACGTCAACAAAGTGTACTACATCATATCTGGGTCAGTGTTGCTCCTCTGCTTAGCTGACTAGTGGATTTCGGGGCAGGTCAGAGGAGGACGTCAAGACAGCACAGGAAGATGGATTAGCCATTGAATGTACTGTGAAATAAGCCTTTTCTGGCTTGCACTTTAAAATAAATTCAGTGCTTTATGATATGGTTTTTCTCATATTAATAATGTTATGAGCATGTTTTCAGGTTAGGTTAGGCTTTTATATTAAGAGCCCCTTGTAAGTGTAGTACTCTAAAATGGTGTGCAAGTGAACAATTTCTAAAAGTTGATATTGTTACTTTTGCTTCTTTTCATATTTGAGGGGAGAACGGCTGCAGGAACTTGAGAATGATCTGTGTGTGTCTATATGTGATTTCTCCCTCAGGATAAAGGGGTCCGGCCCTTGAACCTGGCTGGCCATGTGGGCTTTGACAGCCTCCCGGATCAGCTTGTCAACAAGTCCATTTGCCAGGGCTTCTGCTTCAATATACTCTGCATCGGTACCTTGTCATACACTCACACACATACATACACAATACACACACCCTTGCTGAAGCACAGATACACATAGGATGCTGCTTCTTTTCTTCACTCATGTGTGCCACATACATTGTTATACTTGATCAACCTGATTCACTGCTATTGTCTAATATTATTACTGCTACCGCCTACTCACTAGAATGCATTGTTATCCCAGTGGCAGTACTTGATACACCCAGTGACTGTATGAGTCTGAGTCAAAGGAGCATCTTGTTGAGAAAGATGTTGCTGTTTAAATGTGTGGTTGGATGAATGAGTAATATTTCTTACTCAACAACTGCCATCTGTGTGTTCTTGGAGCTAGTGGAGCTCGGTGTTGAGTTCCCCTAGCAAATTTTTTTTTTGGAATATTGTATTAAAAGCAGTTTGTTTTGGAGTGACAGTCTATGATGCTCACATTAAAAGGGATTGAAGTTCACTAACTTAACATGCTGTCCCATCTTTTATTGGCTTTAGGTGAAACTGGTATCGGCAAGTCTACCCTGATGGACACTCTGTTCAATACCAACTTTGAGAACTTTGAGTCGTCCCACTTTGAGCCTCAGGTGAAGCTGCGGGCTCAAACCTATGATCTACAGGAGAGTAACGTCAGACTACGCCTTACCGTGGTCAACACCGTGGGCTTTGGAGACCAAATGAACAAACAAGAGAGGTGGGAGGAGAGTGTGTGTGAGTGTGTTGTTCTCAGTGAAAAGGCGTTTTAGAGAGTGTGATTAAGAATAAGTTTATCCTATTTTAAATGTATGGTCATTGTGAACTAATCTGTGTTTACCATCTATAAAACCCACACATCTGATCAGCCCTGTATGTCTGTCTTGTAGCTATCAGCCGGTGGTGGACTACATCGACAGGCAGTTTGAGAGTTATCTGCAGGAAGAGCTCAAAATCAAGCGCTCTCTTCACAACTACCATGACTCGCGAGTCCACGCTTGCCTTTACTTCATCTCCCCCTCAGGCCATTCACTCAAATCCCTGGACCTGGTCACTATGAAAAAACTAGACAGCAAGGTAGGAGAAGGATCACTAGGTGTGGGAGTGTGATTTGGTTTCCTGTAGATATAAGATTTCTGAAATACCATAGGCAATTCATAGATACTGTTTCTCCCAGACTGGGATATACAGGAATGTTTTGAACTTCTTGTGGGAATGTCAGGCAGTCAGGAAAATCAGGCACAGGCTCAACTATTGTAGAAAAGAGAACATTAATAAACACTGTCTGAAAAAATATTGTGTGTTTTTAAAGTATACTACTTGACTAGAAAGACTCAACATTTCAGTGCAAATTATGTGTATGTGCAATTTAAATGTCTACATTAGTAAAATAATAATACGTTTAACCAACTTGTACTTCTGGTGCTGACTAGTGAGGATCGCAGGGTTTAAGTGTCACGTCTACTAATCGTCCACAGCCTTAGTCACACCATCCGTGTTTGTAAGACAGCCTATCATTACAGCAAACATACAGTCAAATTTGTCCAACTTGAAAAATAGAAGAATAAGTAGTGAAATATTGGAAGACGCTGTTTTTAAACATTAACTCTATCATAAAGGCAGCCTGAAGATGGTTGTTTTCAGTGTGGTGAAGATTGTATTTACCCTCGAGGAGATGTTGCAAAGATGTGTTATTGGACAAAGCTCAAAATGATCAGCCACATCAATTAACATGCTTTTAAATGACATAACTAAAATTTTTGATCTCATCTTTACCCAATGTACTAGAGAGGAATGAGGTTTGTAGATGCATGAACTTTTTCAAGAGTTGAATTCCAAACACGTTTGACTTCGACGAGATGTTGCAATGCAGTGCATTGACCTAAATTGTGTCCTCAGTTCTTGGACTGTATTCTGTAGATATTTTAAAATAGACTTGTTCTTTCTTTTGGGCTGCAATATAACCATGGCCAACATTGTGTAGAGGAGATGTTGATATGCAAGAGAGCTTTTTTTGTCAAGAGGAATGCAGTTTGCACTGAAGAATCAGATGTGAACATGACATGAGAACTTGATTAACTTCTGTGTATGTGATAATTGGAAATACCATATTAGAGACTATACTGTGGTTGGAGATGTTTGCTATCGGACTAGTTTGACCCCTCCCTTCACTCTTGAAGTGGTCAGAAACTTTCCCATGCTCCCTGTGTGTAGTGACTTTGTGTTTTTTGTGTGTTTGTGTGATTTCGCTGCTCTGCAGTGTCAGTAACCCTGGATTTGCGTGTGAATGGTGTATAAAAAGCAGTGGAATGCTGTAATCACCTCACGCACACACACTTGAGTTGTCCTTTTGTGCCACTGTACAGATACACACAGAAAGAGCCATTTGTTGAATGTGCAGCGCTGACGGAGAGACAGTCAGTCACTCAGACAGCTGTTGGAGCAGATCTCCTAGCATTGTTTTGTTTTCTCTGCTGGGATCCGTGTGTGTTCTGTATGTGTGTGTGTATGCGTGTGTGGTTTGGCCCAGAAGCTCGTCTAGCGACAACAACTCATTCCAGACCTCTCTTTGGTACGACGAGTTGACGGACAGACATGCAGGAGAGGAATGTGGGAAGACTTGGACAGCAGAGTCGGCTGCTGGGCCAGAAATAACATCAGTGAAGCTGGTTTATATAACACTTATCTAAAAGCAGTTTTGAAAGTATTCTAGATAAAGTAATCAAAACAAATACTGATGGAATTGTTTGTATTTCACCAGTCAGACTATTGGGTGACTTTTTAATGCGTCTACATGAAGCTTCATGGTGTGTTGATCAGTGAGACTAGCTTGTTTTAGCTCTGGTACCACAATGTCTGTTGCCTCGGGAGCAGCTCTGATCAAAGTTCAGAGAAGAAACTATGACCTTTTTTTCCCCCAAACCTTTATTAGACACAAAACTACATTAAGATTAACTATAAATTTAATTACCATTAAGGTTGCAAAGGGTCCGTACAGTTCTGGAACATTATAGAACATTTATGTAAACTTTCTAAGGGAAGCTAAGTTTAGGAATTTTGGAAATTTTGCCAACATGTTTCATCAGTCACCTGGAAGGTTGAAGGTTAGAAGGGCTTTGCAGATCTCGGGAATTTTCCCCTGTAACCTCTGTCCTCCAGCTCCAATCAACATCAGCCGCCTCCGAGTGCAGCTGGTCCCTTTTTGGGAACACTCGCACCAGGACACGCAACAGGCTGACCAATGCATGAGTAGAAAAATTGGTACCTATATGGGCAAACCTGTGGTTTGTTGAGTCTGACACAGAGCCATTCTGATCAAGCTTGGATACTGAAGAAAAATTAGTGTCTGACATCAAGGATGTGGAGACCTGAGAGGAAAAGTGTTTTTTCGGAAGCGGGTCATAGGGAATGTTTTGTCCTTTGTTTGAAATGAGTGACTATGAGTTATTATAAAGAATATATTTAGATTCTAAATTGTGATATGACCAAAGTTGTAAATAAACTAAAAGTTTAATTTATCTTACTTTAAGGAAAAACGGGTGGTCTTTCTGCTCCTTGTTGCTCTGGAACAATTTTGAACCAGACTGAGTCACTTAAAGCTACTAAATACTTGTAGAATTTGAGTCTGAGGTCTGAAAATGTGAGATTACACTGAGCGGATTCAATTGGACATAATGTCTCTATTATTTCTCACCCGATCATCTTTTTTCTCTTGCACCTCACTTGTAGTTTAACAAGTTATTCATGTTCTTCCCTTATGAAAAAATAAATGTGTATGTTTTTACATATTGTAGTAAATGTCTAATTTATCTCTTGACATCTGTAGATGATAGTATGTATATTCTGTAATGATTGCTGAGGAAGAAGAGTCTGTTATTGTGTACATGTATATGCTCATGTGTCCCATCCCACTGCAGGTGAACATCATTCCAGTGATCGCCAAAGCTGACACCATCAGTAAGAGCGAGCTGCACAAGTTCAAGATCAAAATCATGAGTGAGCTGGTCAGCAATGGTGTCCAGATCTACCAGTTCCCCCTGGATGATGAGACCGTAGCTAAAGTCAACACTACAATGAATGTAAGGAAACACACAATCTGAGTGCTTTCTCAGAGTTGGGTTACGCTAGAAAGAAAACTTAATTGAATTATATTATTTATCCTCAAGATTTTACAACTTTTAAATCAAGTCAAGTTATGATGTATATGTATGCATCAGTCTGACAGACCTACACTATATTCCCATAGGCTTGCAGTTGTTTAATTTCAGAATTGAACTTTCATTTCTTTGTAGCATCAGCAAGGTTTTAAAAATACTGCAGACATGCAGATTTTGTGTATGACTGTGTGAGGGAAACTACCGAGGGAGCTGCTGTAAACAGCTATGACTTAATGAGCATATAAATGCACTTTTACTTGCACTTTCTTTTTAAGCTTCATTTGTCTAATCCAGCCATGTTTTATCTTATAATAATAACTACTGTTTTCATAGGGTCATTTGCCATTTGCTGTAGTTGGCAGCACAGAGGAGGTCTCTGTTGGCAATAAGATGGTGAAAGCTCGTCAATATCCCTGGGGTGTAGTACAAGGTAAGATGGATCATTGTTTGGCTGCTTTCCTTCTCAACTGTGATTGTTTTGCCAAAAGTTGTTCTGTTAATTGTAGGAGCACATTGATTTAATGGACGCCTATTTATCTTTTCATGCCTAAAATCTTTTCCCCTCACAAGAACTTGTACACGTGGAAATGAAACTTTGGCTGAAAGAGCTCAGTACACTGTAACTTAATTTTGAAATCAACTGTTGGCTGTCAGCCAGCCTACAGTGAAATATTATTACTGTGGCCATCACTGTCTAAATGCTTTTCTAGCTTCATATATACTATCATTGGAGGAAATCAATAAGAAATGTACAATATTTAATATCAGCTGAATGGCTAACCTCACTATTCATCTCATATTTATCGATGTGTGTCAGTGGAGAACGAGAATCACTGTGACTTTGTGAAGCTGAGAGAGATGCTGATCTGTGTCAACATGGAGGACCTGAGAGAGCAGACTCACACTCGCCACTACGAACTGTACAGACGCTGCAAACTGGAGGAGATGGGATTCAAAGACACCGGCCCAGAGTGCAAACCCGTCAGGTGAGTAGCTCACTGACAAACACCTGTGTGGACATGAATGTTGTTTGTTTATGTTGTACGACTGACATGACAACTCTGTGTGTGTGTGTGTGTGTGTGTGTGTGTGTGTGTGTGTGTGTGTGTGTGTGTGTGTGTGTGTGTGTGTGTGTGTGTGTGTGTGTTCAGCTTGCAGCAGACCTATGAGGCCAAGCGTCAGGAGTTCCTGGTGGAGCTGCAGAAGAGGGAGGACGAGATGAGGCAGATGTTTGTGCAGAGGGTGAAGGAGAAGGAGTCTGAGCTGAAGGAGGCTGAGAGAGATGTGAGTAGACACGCAAACACAAACTCAGCATGTGTTGTGTGTTAAAATGGGTGTACGTTGTCCCTATGGGTGTGAGTTGACTTAACAGCAATTTTCTCTTTATTTCTATTTCTTTCATCAAGCAAAACTATTTTATTGCAATCCATTCGATCAGTTATGATAACACTGTATTCACCAATAATGTTACATCTGTATTATCCATACTTTTCTATAAAGTGAATATGTTAAAATTAGTACAACTTTAATGACAAATCAAAAAAAGGGTTAGTTAATCAGGTGTAAAGAAAGTCCAATGTAAGTTTTTTGGTAGTTATTTGGAAGAGAAAACAATGATTAAACGGTAAAAGCTCTGTCCTGTAAACATACAGACTTTCAGCTTTGACCTGCCAAACTCAGCTACTGGTTGATGACTGTATTTTGTTCCCTCTGTAGTTGTAATTTGTTAGTATACTCATTTTTTCGCATAAATTATGTGATTTTATAAAACCTATTTTCCCTTTCAAGGTTTTTTTCTTTTGTCAAGTTAAAGCATTTTTTCCTCCTTTTTACAATTTCACATCTAATTTAGTGTGGGAGAGCAAAACCACATTATGAGGAAAGCAATGTGTCCCGTAATGATTTTAATTTGCTACATGGAGGCATCACTGTAACTCAGCTCTGTTGTTCTCTGCGTGTGTTTCAGCTGCAAGGTCGTTTCGAGCAGCTGAAGCGCCTCCACGCAGACGAGAAAGCAGCCCTGGAGGAGAAGAAGAGGCTCTTGGACGAGGATCAGAGTTCCTTCAGCAAGAGACGAGCTGCCGCCCAGCTCCTGCAGGCCCAGAGCCTCACTGCCAACGGCAAGAAGGACAAGGACCGCAAGAAGTAAGAGGCCTCTCTAAAACCTGATGCTGATGTTTCATGGAAATATTGTGAATCTATTGATTTACACATCAGAAGGTATTGAGGAAGAAATGAAACGTTTGACACGTTGCCACCTGCTGGTATAATGAATGTAGGGAAACAAATCCTCTGAGTGCTGATTTTTTGTCATCAAAAGAAAATTAATTGCCAACTATTTTGATAAATGATTCATCATTTCAGTCATTTTTTAAGCAAAAATGTCAAACAGTTTCTGGTTCCAGATTCTTAAATGTAATGATTTGCAGCTTTTCTTTGTCATATATAAAAGTAAATGAAGAGTCTTTGGGTTTTGGACTGTTGGATGGACAAAAGGCGTCACTTTGGGCTTTGGGAAATTGTGACAAGCAGTTTTCACAATTCTTAGACGTTTCACAGACTAAACAATCAATTGATTAATCATGAATTTCATCGGCAGATTGATTGATATGAAAATAATCATTAGTTGCAGCCCTACTGGCAGGATTTTGCACTACTTCTATCTGTTCGGTAAATGAGTTTATTTGCAGTGTTTCTTAATGAAACATTGAATATGAGAGTAGATATTTTGTATTTATAAACACAAAGACAGAAGAACAAATTCACTCAAGACTGATGCATAAATTGGGGAAAAAAGGCCACTCGGGCTTTAATTGGATGTTTAATTTGCTTACAGACAAACTAATAGATCCAGACAGTTAGTTGCCAGTGAATTCAGTAACATAGTGTGAGATGTGTTAATTTGCTGTAAAATTGATTCTCAGCTCACTTTAACTTCCTCTCGTTCTCTCTTCCAGTTCTGGCTTCATGTGAAGAGGGATCTGAAGTACACTCCAGTATGACCAGTATAACCAGTGACATTCTGCCCACATCCTTTTCCAGCCCTTTTTGGGCCAGTCTCTAACACTAACCAGGAAACGGCCCACACAAACCAGCAGTGTGTGCCAGTGTGAGTTTGATTTTGTGCCAAAGTTTAATGACTGTACCCTTGAACCCTGTGTACACTTTCCTCAACGGTATTTTTAATCTTCTTTGTGGGTGTTTTTTACCTGTGTGTTATATTTTATATTTATCCTTTTTTATATGAACCCTTATTTTCCATATACCTCCCTCTTTTTTTTTGTTTTATACTTCTGCCCTGACTGAAGGACACCTCAGTGTGTTGATCCTTACACAGCCTCCTCACGACAGCCACGTACAACAATCAAAGGATATGGATATTTAAAAAACAATAAGCTGAAAGGGACTTCTTTAGTTGCATTTAATCTGTCTGCCATGTCTTTAGTGAATGATAGCTTAATGAGTTGTAATGCAGTCCAATGAGTTTGGTAATGAGACAGTCAGACATCTGTAACAGGCTTGTAATTTATTGTAAAGCCCCTTTCAGACATGCTTGACTTCATGAGGAGATTTACATACATTTCTGTCTCAATGTCGGAACAAACGCCCAAATCACTTCTTTCATAAAAGTTGCAACAGCAATCTGACAAAATTATGTAAAAGCTGCAGTAGCATAATGCACTTGAGAGGTAAGTGGGAGAATAAATTCTGGTGATCCATTTTCTTAATATGATCTAAATAGCTTTCTCTCCTCTGTTTATGACTTTAAGAACAGGTGAAATAAAGGATGTTGCCTGGATAATCTTTTAAGTTCCTTAAAGGTCCAATTTGTAAGACGTCCCAGCTGGACAAATACTGATGCTTTGATACGGCAGCCGACTCGACCTTCAATCTCAAAGCGTTAGAATTTGATGAGCTGGGGATGAGACTCAAAAATTAACTTTCTTATAAATTGGACCTCTGTGATCTTTTTGTTTGTTTTTTTTCTCAAGTGTGAAATGGATTTTTTTTTATGCAAGGTAAAAAACAAAGTTTTGCTATGATAATAGTTTTAAATGACCGTTTTTTTTTTGGAAACAACTGAACAGGGTTTTCTTTTCATCTGTTCTGAGGTCGGGGAGAAAACAATTTAGATCCGACTTGTAAAATGCATCACTTGCCATCGGGGCTTCCATACAAACCACCATAAATGAGAAAATGTACATTTCTAGAGGAGATAACTGTTTTCATTCCTTTCCTTTTTTGTGGTGGGGAAAAATGCCTCAGATACATCATGTCACGACCTAACCGCTTGTTATTTTACACTAATATGGCATTGTCAGATTGTATAAAATAGGCTGCAGAATTTAATGCTCCATACATAATTGATGACAAATTTATCAGCACATTTACAGGGTTGAATAGACTTAGTGAGAACCAGAAGGGAGCGGGTCATTAATGGAGATAGATAATAGAGAGAAGAACAATCGACAATCCATCACTTTTATTATTTGTTCAACTCCCAGCTGTTCTCCAGCAGTGCTGCCACTGCAGTGACAAGAAATATAGTGTGAGCACTGCAGCTCTGTGTGTAATAATCCTGTCCTGTTTTAAATAGATCCTTTGAATGCTGTTAACTTAACAGATTCGCAGTTAAATCCAGTGATGCCATAGAATCCATGCCTGAAAAGGGCTCATTTATGAAAGCATGATCACAGGGCATTTTAATTCCTTATTCATTTGCCGTTTTATGCCTGATCCCCCCCCCCCCCCCCTTCTCTCACACCTCCTTTATGTTATAAGTTATGAGCACACCAGCATTACAAAAACCTGCAGGAGACACACTGATTCTCCTTTTGTTTTAAAGGGAAAGAGCCATTTCTGAACTTTTATCATCCGTCTCAACACAGTTTTACAGTTTTCTTGGAACGTGAGGTTGAGGCTTGGATTTGGATCTGGTACATTTTACTGCATATATTTATATAAATATATATATTGTGTTTTACTTGCTCCCTTATTTTTTTCCTACTGACTCAAACAGTTGAAGTCTGTCTGAAAAGAGCTGACTTGAGGAGAAAATGTCAGTGTTTGTTGAGGGAATACAGGAAGGGAAGTGGAGCGGATGCATCTGTGACTGTATTTTTTATCATTTTATTCACTTCTCTGTGGAGACAGGGTTTAACACGTCAGCATTTTAACAGTGCAGAGTAAACCAGTAAACGTTGTGCTGCTGGTTTCCATTTACCCACAGACACTGCCACTTTATATTCACACTACTGCTTCCGATGTGTTCGTGCCTTATCTGTGTGAAGCCTGTGCAGAAATACACTATCCACTTAACTTGTACATCCAGGGAAACACACAATGCCTAATGGTGTAACACTTGTCTAAGACACTTTGGTACTACACTTGTATTTAAGGACTAAACAGTGTTATCTGGGAGCTTTTTTTTTTTTCTTTCTTTCTAAATAAATCTTTGTATTTTTGTCATGATACACTGCTTGTCTGTTTTCATCTCGCAACACGGCATCCCATCAGTGAATTACGGCTACATTTTCCTTCATTTTATAACAAAAGTTCCAGTTTATGTATTTTGTTTCATGCAGGATCATAACAGTGATCATAATTTTCAAAATTGGTCCTGATACTGCTTTCTAATATTGGTAAGGTTACCAATATATCAAGCACTTGTATTTTGATATGACATATAAATACAGGTTTTCTCCATTGTTTAGATGGTGCGCTACCAGTGGTGGAAGAAGTAGTCTTATGCAATATACAAGTAAAAAAATATATATAATACTTATTTTACAAATTCAGGTTCCACTTTCTAAAAAACAGAATACAGAGGTTAGACTTAAAAAGCCTTTAATAAATGAGCTTAGCGCCTACATGTTTCAGCTCACAGTCTTTATCAGGGCATTTAAAAGCAGGTATCGGCTCAGCACAGATGTATTAGGGCTGGTGTCAGCTGCCAGGCAATCAGAGTAAAACTATTTATCACAGGTGCAGCACACACCCACTTTTTGACTTGTATGCCCTGATGAAGACACATAGATGCTAAGCCCATTTATTAAAGGCTTTTTAATCTTTGCAAAGCAGAGTGCCTTGGATTTTTTTTTTTTAGTTAGGGTTTAGTGATCACAAAGCAAAGAAGAAGTTTAACGTCTGTTTTCTGGTTTCATGAAATTACCTTGAATCCAAAGAGCACCTGTTTGTTGATACTTGCATTTGTAAAGCAGCACTCCTAAACCAATTTGGCATTTGCTCTTCCACTTTCACACAAGTAAACTGTAAATGGACTTGCATTTCTATAGCGCTTTTCCAGTCTACAGCACTCTCAAAGCGCTTTACAACACTTGTCACATTCATGCACACATTCATACACTGATGGCTGAGGCTGCTGTCCTGCTCAAGAGCGATCTGGGGTTCAGTATCTTGCTCAAGGTGTGCAGCAGGGGGAGCCAGGGAATCAAACCGGGACCTTCCAATTACTGGACGACCCACTCTACTTCTTGAAGCACAGCTGTCTGCATGTACTTAAAATGCCAAAATAGAAGTACTTTTTTTTCCCCTTTATATACTAGTGGGTAGTGTCATGATAACAATGTATCATTTTTATAGTTGTTTTTTTTTTTTAAATGTAAAATCCTACTAACTCCAACTGTAAAATTGAGTAAAAAGGACAATATTTCCCTCTGAAATGTCATAGGAATAAAGGAGCAATTTGTAAGATATTGCCAAAGTGTAAGTAAAAAAAAAAAAAAAATTACCTTGCATTATCAACCAAATGTGAAGAAACAACAGTGTTGATGTCATTTCAAAGAGATCTACTGAGTTTAGCATGCTAACCAGCTAGCCCCGGCCCAGCCTGTCTGGTAATACCACTTTGTACCTCGAGAGGTGATGGTCTGATAGTTGTTTAAAAAACAATATCTGTGGTCACTACAGCTGTGTGTCACTACAGCTGTACCAAAGCCTTTTCATTTCAAGTATCTGACCAGGGGGATTTTACAGTAGGTGTGCTGTGGCCTGCTGCACAGTGAATGAAAAGCAACACATGGAGCGAGAATGCATAAATGTTTTTGTTAATTTTATGTTCCATTTATCACTTTTAAATGATTGCACCAAAGGAGAAAAACTGTAATTTGTAAAGGCTCCTGACATAATTCCTCGTCACCCCTGTGATTCATTATAAAAGAAATGCTACCGTAGAGTTGTCTACATTTCTTTCCCTTTCATCAGCAGCTAAGAGGATAGAGGATGATCACAAGCTTCCTATTTGCTCTAGAGGAAGATTTAGGAGACAGCAGAAGCTTAACATCTTCTCTACACATCACTTGACTAAATCTGAACACACACACATACACACACTCGCACAGATGTACCACCTGGTAGAGGTCTTGTTCCCTGCAGTGTCTTACCCTCCGGCTCTGTTGCCCTTCATGTGACTTAGAGCTGGCACGCAGACAGGTAGACAGACAGATCTGGCGTAAAGCAGAGGAATGCTGATCGATTCCCCGCAGGGGCCTGCAGCTCCTCGCTGGGAAGAGGACGCCTGTGAGAAAAAAAACATATCACCAGGACAAACTGTGGAGAGGGAGTGTGGATGTTTATGTGGACTTACACCTTTAGCTGGGTGGGAAGTGATATCAGCCAGTTTTCCTGCCAGAGCTGAACACTATCTCTACACTGCAGAAATCTGAAAAATCAAAATCTGCTACTTGCCTCCAGCTCGCCTTAAATATAGCAGTTTGTGTGTCAGTGTCAAGTTTTTCTGTGTGCACTCACGTCCAAGGTAGCTGTCATACCCCCTGCACTCGCACACACACAGACGCTCACATACCCTTGTCACCTTTTGCTAGTCACTCTAAATGCAAATGGAGGTGATCATTGGAGACAGGCCCGGCTGCTGGAGAGATGAGGTTGTCATTTAAGGGGAGTGCCGGCGACACTCTGAAATTACCAATTACACACCTCGTTCATGCCAGTGTTGGCTCGAGAACACAAGAGAGACGGAGGGGGAGAAAGAGGTGAGGGAGGACATGAGGGGAAGATGGAGGGAATGATGGAAAGACATGGAGAGCATCAGCTTAATTTCCAAACATCCTCTGCTTGCATGTCTGTAGTGATAAAGACAGTAATATTCTGTCAGACAACTGTACCTGGAGTGTTGCTCATAAAGCTGCGTAAGCTCATAATGAGCACATTGTGAGTGCAGATAATTAGAACTGGAGCAGGATATAATATGATTCTCAGAGCGAATCCTCCAAAGGGCAACTGTGAGACCCTAATGGGCTATACGGCTAATGTGTTTGCTAAGCATCAGAGTACACAAGTGTTTCTGATCACTCTCTGAGTTATCTCCATTATGAAGCTGCAGGTGGGAGTATGGAGGCACATTACTGCAATGATGGGAAAAAAATAGAGCAGTATCACATCATAACATGAAAAATGTATTGTTGTAACTAGATGTTTACATGTTCTAACATGTTATATTTCGTGTTATTATAAGATGTTTTTGCAAACTTCACACGTTCAAACTTCAAACTTGTTATAACAATATACTATTTTTCTTGCAATAACAAGAAAGATTATAACGTGATCATTTGTTATAAAATGTTTCACATTATCACAAGATATTTTCACATACCAAGAAATGTTCCTGTTATATTATCATAAAAAATACAAATTTAACACATTATAACAACAAACATGTTATAAGATAAAAACGCAACACATTTCAACAACAAACTTGTCGTAACAATATCCTTTTGTTCTTGCAGTAATGTAAAGCGTTCCATTTTACAACATTATAATTTATCGTTATAAATTGTTTCAAATTATAACAAGATAATTTGATGTTATCTGATGTTTTTGCATTATTAGGAATAAACTTAACACATTGTAACAAACTTGTTATAACAATGTAATATTTTTCTTGCAATAACATGTAACGCTTCATGTTGTAACGTGCCAATATAACACTTTAAAATGTTTCACATTAGCATGATTATTTTCTTGTTATCGCAAGATATTTTTTAGGAAATACAAACTTAACACATTATAGGAACAAACTTCTTATAACAAAATACGATTTTCTTGTATTAACATAAAATGTTTCATGTTATAACCTGATTATTTATTGTTAGAATATGTTCCACATTACAAAAAGATATTTTATTGTTATATCATCAAATTATAATGTTTCATTTTTCATTTTTCAATATGTTATATAAGGTATCACGTTATAATATGAAATCTTTTTTTCTTAATGCTAAGAAGTGAACATATATAAATATACTGTAACTGAGTTATAACAAGATAGTGTATTGTTAGCTCAGGAAAAGTTTCTTGTCATTACAATAAAAGTTATCACGTTATAAAGTGGTATGTTTTATGTTTTAACCGCAAGTTATATCATATTTGTTGTTGTTATAAGTTCATTTTCTTGTCATAAAGTGATCAGTTTGTATAAAGGTTGTTATAATATTAAACTTTTCATGTACAACATGATACAGACCTGTTTTACTTTTTCCTGGCATGACAGCAATAAGCTGCTGTATAGATGCAAAAATGAATGACACTGAAAATCTGTTTTAAAACAAAGGCATTTATTGCGAAAAATGCACTTGACATGAAAAAACAATCAAATTAGCCACGGGTCATCAGTACAAGACGATGTATAATGATCACATGGTAGAGAGCGCTGGGCATGGCCAGTGCAGAGCATGACTTCAATGGCACAAAAGGCCTATAAATATTCTGCACAATATAGAATTATATATATACTTTCTTTTTTTTTTTTTCTGTTTCGCTCGCTTCAACCCAGACCTCAGTCCTGATGAGGCGTTCACGCCACACCAACCTTTTTCATAAAGGTCCTTTTTTTATGTAAAGAGCTACATACAGAGGCCCCCCTCCCCTCGCACACACACACATACATACATACACACACTCAAACAAACAAGTATCCATAGGAACAAATATGGCCGACATCTAATTCAAGATGGCAGGGTGAGTGCTCCGGCTTCCTGGAAGAACAAAAAAAGGGAGTGGACGCTGATATTGATATCCCAATGAAACAATTGGATGTGCAATGGTTTGTATTATGTCGTGTTCATGTCCAATGGGAATTACCACCACTGTTCATGGCTTGTTCTCATTATTCAAGCCGTCACCATGAGCTCCCAAGTGGTATTTACAACCAGGAAGCTGAGCCGAAAAGACAAGCTTACATCACGAGGAATAAAACACAAACAGCATGAAAACATTTGTTCAAGATATCTGATGTAAAGTGACCACCGTGCAGTGGTTTCATTCCTGATGTTTCGACTGTTGTAAACTCTTCTCCTCCTCCTCACAGCATCAACCTCATGCAAAGAAACAACGAGACACAAATGAGGACTTGTGCTTAAGTCTGACTCGGTAGAAATTAAGAGTCCTCTAGTGCAGCGCGTGCACGGACAGAAAAAGGAAACCTTACTCAGGGCTTTTTTTTTTTTTTTTATGTTGTGGGATCTGCTGGTTTTTGTCATTGAGCTGTGAGAAACAGCAACCAGCAGGCTCATCATTTTGATAAGAAAGTAACAAAGAGACAAAAGACGGGTTGCTCTGCCTGATAAGAATATGTTTGCGTGTGTGTGTGTTGGCATTTGTAGGCACTAGGGTTTGACTGACAGGTTTTGAAGGCCAATGCAGATATTTTTGGACTGAAGCTTCCACTAATATCTTCTGCCAAACTTTGACATTAAGTTTTTTAGCACTTTTTACTTTTTCTGAACTAAAACACTTCATTAAAGGATGCAGAAATATCATAGTCTGGTTGTGTGAAATAGGACTGAATAATTAGACAGAACTGGTCAATTAAAAATTAAATATGTAAAGCATTATATCCAGGATTCTGACTGAAAAGTGATATATGTCAGTCTAGCCTTAGTCTTTAATGTGTGTGTCTGAGTGTGGGACTTCCAGCTGTGACCTGCTGGCGAAAAAAAGCCCCTTAATCTCGTGTTTTTGGTTTCATCTGTCACCCCAGATGGACGGGATTACCCATACTGCACTGCCAGCAGATGATCGCAGAACACGCTTCTCTCTGTCACGAGTGTGTGTTCAATTTTCTTCACAGGATTCTTTTCCTCACAATCTAATAAGGGGAAAACACATCATGAGCACACATTTCTCGTGCTTTTGTCTCCTCAATGACAGGCCACATCCACTTCAAGTTTAAGGCCAACATGAAAACATTTAGAAATTGCTTGCTTGCTTGTTTAATTTGACGCCTACACCTCTTTTTTTTCATTTTCATTAAACGACAAGAAAAGATCTGTGATGTAAGAAGTTAATAAGACCATTAACAGGGGAATAACGGGGTGAGAGGAAACGTGCGCTGGGGAACTGTATCTTTGAGTCTGAATTGTTTGTCTTGTGCTTGTTTTCTGCACGTCTGTGTGTGGAGAGCCTGTTGCAGAGTCTCACATCTCGACTGTTTACTCTGCAGTCACATCACATGGGAATAAGAAATGACAGAAGTTTCCACCTGTTTTAACGCTGCAGCGTTTTGTTGACTCTCAGGTGCTTTTCATTGATGCAGTGCAACAAAAACAAAACAAAACAATAAATACCCGAGCTGTGCCATAGAACTTTCTAGCTAGAATTTACTTTTTGTTGTTGATCCCCATGTGACATTTGCGGAGTACACCAAGGAGACTCGAGTGTGCTTAGCCAATGGCAAGACTCTCACCTGGTTATGACCCAATTAGACATTTGTGTGCTCAGACAATGAGTGAGCTTCACCCGTGTGCACATGGCCAGTTTGTTTGTGCTTCATTCTGACCCAAGCAGGTGAGGAAAACTATTCATGCCCTTTAACTTCCACTTATACATGACCAGTATTAAAGCAACATTATGTAGCCCAACTATTCTACTTTAAAAATAAGCTTATAGCATAAACAGAAGCTGATTTGAGGTGAGATGAGGAGGGATGCCATCTCCCTTGTTAACCTTGGATTTTAATTGTTGGCGACAGTTTTGCTAAATACAGGCTGCATGACAGGCGTTGAGCTGGACTTGTTGCTGCTGGGGTAGTAAGTAAGATTAGCTGGCTTGCTAAGTTATACGTCTCGTGTTGTTGCACTGATTTGATGTTGGCTGTGTTTGCAAACAACTTGCTAGTTTTTGATCATAAGCTAAGTCAGCTCATTTCAACATTTCAAGGTTTAATCAGTAGCATGTTATAACCTTGAAGAAATAACATTGCTGCAGGATTTAGTTTGTAGTCAGCATGTACATTACGTCTGGGAGTGGATTTACGACGGTGGTGTTGCACTCAGAAACTGTGGGGGCAACTACATAATGTTGCTTTAAAATCCTGCTGACCTCTCACACGTATACACATTTACACACACACAGTTAGTGAGTCAAGCTCTAAGTTTCGCTGTGCTTCTATCTCCAGAAACAGAGAACAAAGGTAGATGGTTGTGGCTGGATGTAAACTAGACAAGCCTGGATCCACACGCAGGACATAGAGATTCACAGAGCGGACTGTACACTCACTGAAGCCGTACAAAAATACTCGATAAAGGTCGACAATATCAGAGGACAAAGGTTGTTGTCAAAGGTTGGCAGTTGCGTGATGAAAAACATGTGTCCCTGCCTTCTGATTGTGGGTTTCTTCCCCTCGATCGTACATTCTTCCTTGAGCGACGAATCTGCACACATTTGGTTTCACAATATTGCTGCAGTCATACAAAAACTCTCAAGGGTTTCTCAAGAAAAAGGCTGAGGAGGAGGAACTGACGGTATTGTACTTCCAATAGGACATTTCCAACTATATTAGTAATACATTTTTGGTTGGTTAGTTTAGGAAAAAGGATTAAGATTTTCTTATTATTTTGTCCAACCAAAGAGGCTTGTGACTGAAGAAGGATGTGATGAGTAGCAACGGAAATCCCTTTTGTCAAATAAATAATAACTGTAAAATACTGTATATGCAGATATATTGGCAGGTTGTATCAAATATTACCAAGTGCGTTCTTTGTTTCTATAATCCCACACAGAAGATCAAAAAAACTACTTTGTCATTACAAATAAATTCTTAAGAGTTTCTTCCTACATTCAGCAAGCCAGTTTATGCAGTTCAACCCAGCTGTGGGAGATCTAAAAGGATAAATTTAAATAAAAAAGGATGTATAAATTTATGTAAGATTTATAAATAGAAAAATGAATCACCTAATTCATATCTTGCACCATCAGTTTTTAAATTAAAGTTCCTGTGACAGATCATCACAGCATGACTAGTTTGGGACAACACAAACATCTATTTTAACATATATAAAAAAACATAATAATGCTACATGCATCGTTTTTAACATATATCCTGTTGATAAGAAACACATGAGCTTGTTGTCACAAACTAGACACGGAGATGTGCTTACAATGATCCTGGAGTGTACGCTCACACACTTCCCCTCATCACCTGGCCGTAAATCGTCACTTCTCAAACAAAGAAAGCACCCGAATTCAAGTTCTGAGGTCTCAGTGGAAAGCAGAGCTAATGCTTTTTGTGCTAGTGTTTGCTGGTGGATGATGCCAAGGAGGAGAACTGGGAGGCAGGGTTTGTCTTTCTGTGCTCTCTGAGTCTGTGTGGTTTCAGTAGTCAACATCACGGAGTCTGGTGAAGCCTCTCCGACCTCAACGCTGTCCCCGGGGAGGAATGAGCTGCCCTGCTTCCTCTGTGGCTGGTTGAAGCTTAGGCCAGCTTTCCTGTGTGCACGCGCGTGCGTGCGTGCGTGCGTGCGTGCGTGTGTGTGTGTGTGTGTGTGTGTGTGTGTGTGTGTGTGTGTTTGTGTGAATTAGTTGGACCGATACAGGTTTGTAAAGATGGCTACTGAACTATTAATAAGGTTTAGCTTTCAATGTGATTTTTCTCAAACCTATAATTCTGGTGTTTGTTGATCGACTGTTTAGGGAGAAAATCCGCAAAAATGCATTTTGACCATTATGTGAAATAAGAATTTCAATTTAAAGGGAAAATCCAACAATTTTACACATTAAAGTGTGTTTACAGGTCTCGGGGAGTACCACTGCATATGTGGGAAAAAAAGTAGTATAAAGCCTTTTGTGACTCCAGAGGAAGCTGCATGCAATTTGATAAATTGCCTCCAGTGATCACGCAGTGGCTCAGTTGCATTGTGGGTAATAATTTAGGCGCCACGTTTTGAAAAGCAGTCCACTGGTCAAGCATTGTACTCCTATAACTCTGTCCTAATAATGCTGTTATTCCACCTATTCTCTTTCCTTTTCAAACCTGCCGCCTTCATTACCCACAGTGCAATTCAGCCACTCAGTGACATCACTGTAGGCATTTTATCACATTACATGCAGCTTCCTCTGGAGCCACAAAAAGGCTTTATACTACTTTTTCACAAATGCAGTAGTACGCCCTAAGACTTGTAAACACAATTTAATGTGTAAAATAGGTGGAGCTACCCTTTAAATCCAGACACTTACATCAGGGTACACATAAGAAAACTGCTAACCCTTATATAAAGTTTGGGTAACACTCTATAATAGGGTACACGTATTAACCATTGACTAGTTGCTTTTTAGCATGCATATTAGTAGCATATTGGCTCTTTATAAGTCATCCTCTGATATGCATGCTAATAAGCAGGAGTCAATGGTTAATACGTCTACCCGAATATAAAGTGTAACCCAGACTTTTTATAAAGGTTAACAGCTTCTTAAAGCAAGTTTCTTTTTTGTTTATCTTTAATCCAAAAATGTAATTCTAGGAAACCAATGTCAGTCCATCCCTGTGTGTGTATCTGTGTGTGTGTTTGAGTGTTTTGTGACTCAGAAACAGGAACAGTGTGCGTTCTTTTGTCCACTTTTTCCAGTTCAGAAGCTCTCGACGAAGCTGCTGGGAAACAGGCCGGTCTGTCCCGTCCTCTGCAGGGTGCCTTTGTACCAGCCGTCCTCCCTCTTCTTATGGACAAACACCACGTCCCCTTCCCGCAGCTCGATCTCTGCCTCGCTCTGGGGAGGGTAGGGCACCACCACACGAAACCTGCCACACACACACACACACACACACACACACAGACAGACAGTTACAACACACACAAGGCTATGGGGACGTCCCATCTAAATGAATTTGTGTGCGTGTGCCCACCTCTCTCTGGACAGAGGTTTAGGTTCAGGCCGGAGGACCATCAGAGCGCTGCCTGCACGTGTTGCCGGGGGCGACCTGGGGAAATTGGTATCCAGGGAGCCAGACTTCCTGTGCAGAGGCTCCAGTCCTATGGCCCCCATATCACTCTCGATCGGACAGGAGCCGGCTCGCCCCTGTGATGCCATCGGACAGGAACCTGAGCGGGCGTGGTGGTGATGGTGGTGCGGATGGTGGGCGAGATCGGTGGGGCCGGCCAACGAGGGGTCGTGGGTGGGCGGGGAGGAGGGAGGTGAGCGAGGTTTTTTCTTGGCTGCCGCCCCCGACAGGAGCTTTAATAAACCTCCTGCTTTCCTCTCCTTCTGTGAACGGACAGAGCGAGGGGAAGGGGATAAGAGAGATGAAAGGGGTGAGGAGGGACGGAGACCCAGAGAGAGAGAGAGAGGAAAAAGACAACAAACAAACAGAGATGCTGGTGAGATTAACAGGAATATATGTTTCATAAGGCCTATCTTGAAAAGTGACAAGTTGGTAATGAAAGTGTCTGTGTAAACAATATGTCTACAGAGTATTTGCCAGCACAGAGCACAAATACACTGCCTACACATTCATCAAAAAACACATTTATGAAACAAATAGAAAAATATTTTCCCGTTGACGCCATCTGACAGGTGGAATAAAACTGGTAACAAAAGCACATTTGTTTCATCGTGGACAGAGAGTAAACAAGGTGAGTCATCCTCCTCTCGGTATTCACAGGGACACAGTCTCACCTGGCCTACCAGAGGACAGAGACATTATCTTTTGTATGCTGCTGCTTTGGTGACATTTATGTTGAAAGGACACAAAGGACATGTCCCCTGCAATTTTTGTAATTATCCATACCCCACCCTCTGTTTAAAAAGTGTTTGTGATGCACTCATAGTCCCTTTGTTTTTGAGTGTTAGATGTGAAGATCAAGTATGTAGCTGGAACCAGGAGACAACTAGCTTAGCTTAGCATAAAGATATGTAACTATGTCTTGACAAACAATGGTTGATTTATCCACCTAGTACTTTTGAGCAGCATGTGATAACAAGACCCTGCAAGTCAACGCTCCTCGCTGTTGTTCGCCAAGAAACGATTACGGTAAGTAACTTCCTTTGTACATTTCTGTTTGTGTACGAATAAAAAAACAAGATACAACGTGTTAATGTGTGAGTTTTTGAGATTATGTTTTTTTTAACTTAGAGCAAGGCCAGTTGTTCCCACCTGCTTCTAATATTTATGCTCCTGACTCAAACGCATAATAAGTTATATCTGTCATGAGGGTTTCCTCATTTAAAACAAAACATAAGATGTAAGCAGTGTGGGATTATGGGAGTTTTGGTTTTTGTGGCTAAACAACCACCACTGCTAAAAAAAAATGATCTGTGTCTCAATATATATATAGAAATCTCTGGGTCTGAACATAGTTGGAAATATTTGGGATAATGTGAGTGCACAATGAAGCTATGAGCATGATTTCAATCTTTTCACTTGACTCTCTGCAAGGAAAACAATTATTATTTTCAAAATGTTGAACTATTCCTTAAAAAACAGTGTTTACTGACACAGAATTTGATGGCAGAGTTCATATTACAGAACTATTTTTGTGGGGTTTCACAGTTTGAAAGAACCAAAAACAAAATGACAGTGTTGTTAGATTTGTGATGTTCTGCCAAATGGTTTCAAAACAGAAAGACAGTTTCTGCCTTTTCATTTCACCTCACATAACAATGTGTCATGCGGGTTATTTTGCATGAAGAGGACAGGTAGTTCTAGGTCAGCCATCACATCAAAATAAAGAGAGCTTGAGTCTTCTGTTTGTTCTTGTTCACTCAAGGCTCAGAGAGGAGAGAGCAGTAGTGATGGGATTATTGCTCTAACAATAAGTGTTCACAGAATGAATGCTGCTCAGTCATGATACATATTGTAAACCCATAGGTCGCCTTAAAAAGCCGTTACCTCACCATTCTACAAGCTGAATGCACATGCATTTACTGTCGGTCTCAAGAATAAACAATAAAAGCAGATTCACGTCTTTCCCTTCATGTTTGATTATGGAGGAGCTGTACAATACTGTCCATTCAGTTCAACTCTGTGTGATACCATGTGTGATTTGTGTGTTTTTCTCACAGATCAATACAGAGCATGCCTGAGCATAATTACATTTTTTGTGGATGCATGAAGCCTCCATATCAGTGCCGTCTCCTCCTCAGCCATCTGTTCCCTTTATATGTGGGCTGCTGGATAACGCATCATTGTGTTTGTTTTTTAGATTCATTTTCCATCAAACACTGTCTTTGCGACACTGTGATGGACAGTTGCCATGGCACAGCATTGTGGTGTAAATATGGAAGTATAATATGAAACTCAGAATACACACTGTTCTGTTATTGTTTATCTAAACAAAGGCCTTGTGGTTTTATATTTAAATCTGGATAACAGAGAGCAGCAGAGAGGAGAGTGTGAACCACACCATCCTCCTCCAAAGTTCATTATCAAACACGAGAAAACTAATTAAACTCTGCTTCCAAGAGATGTGTTAAAAACACGGTGATTAAAAGCTGACATTGATAACTCCAAACTATGGCGATGACATCCAAACTACAGCAAACATTACAAATATCATCAACATTTGTCAGTCACAGTATGGAAAGCATCCTCAGCCACAGTGCACGCAGACTGTTTGGTGTGTTAGCACGCTCCAGCACACAGACGGGAACAAAGACAGACAAAGAGCACATTTTAACTTAAGTGAATTATCGAGCACAAAGGGCTCCAGAGCTGGTGCTGCAGACAAACACTGGGTCTGTGACCATCAGCTTTGTCTGTATAATTTGCACCTCACTGCATGAAACAACTACATGACAAACCACAGTCTGTGAGGAAAAATGGAAGGTTTTAAACGAGTTAGCTTTGCAGCACAGTCATCGGGATGTTCACTCTCTTTAATTGAGAAGATTGGCTGCTTACAACTGGATCAGGATTACACGTAACACTTTCCAGCGAGCATCAACCAGGATTTCAACGCTGATTTCTAGTTGAAAACTGGGCGATATCCGGATGTCAAAGACATCTTCTTGCCCTCTACTCAACCAGTTAAAATGTGTAACCATTTTGATATTTTTTTCATTTGTAGGTTGACAGAGAGACGATATTGATTAGTGTGAAGGTATTTCTATGAGGGATGAAGACACATATATACACATTTAATGTTTCGTACAAAGTGTCAGAAATATGGAACTTTACGAGCTCTCAATAAAAAGCTATTATTATATATAAATGTAAAATAAGACACAATAAGGCTTTCTGCTGTAAATCCCATGTGTACTCTACTTAGAGAATTACAGCTTGAACCTCTGGAAGAGGGACCTGTAGAGCAATGTGCAAGCTGAAGAAATAAATACGAGCTTCATGCTACACAGACATGTATGTGGTTGTTGTGGCTCAACAGGTAGAGTGGCCATTAGTGATGGTTCGATCCCTGAACCCCTGCAATTAAATTTGCTTTTGCAGGATTTGCTACAACGCACCTTTTATCCTCTACAATGTGCCTATTGTCATTTTAGAGTCTGACTAAGAAACCACAGAAACAAAATTTCAGTTAAATGCCAGTACTGCAAATCCAGGTGAAATATGGTCTAAATGTTTAATAAATGTTTTCAAATAGTTGGTGAAATAAATTTTGCCTTTTCAACGCCTATAGACATTTTTTAAACATCATCCAATGGAAAAATGCTTCTGAATGAAACAAAATACTAATGTTTGTTGCAAAAAGTCTCATAAATTTCCCTAGTTTGAGTAAAAATACAGTTTCTGGTGTTTCTTCATCTTGTACTATACTGAACCAGGCACGAAGCAAACCTGCCCGTCCTTCATGACTGCTGTTAAAAGTAGATGTTATACTTGAAACTCAGTACACCTAATTTTGGTTTTGGGCTGCAAAAAACAATTATTTTAATGACTTTTTTAATCAATTACATTTTTTGATGAGTCTATTGATTGTGAAAAATGGTGAAAAACACTCATTGTAAGTTCTTAAAGCTCAAGGTAACATTGTAAAATAAGTTGTTTTGTCTGCAAAAATTCCTCAAAATTATAAATTTACAGTTATATAAAAGAGAGAAGAGCAGCATATCCTCATGTTTGAGAGGCTTAAACAAGCAAATAATTGTTTTTTTTTTTCTTGATTAATGACAAACCATCATAACAATAGTTGATTTTTCTTTTGATCAGCTAATCGATTGATGGTGCAGTAAAACTCTGATTAAACACTAACAAAGTCTGAGTTCAGTTCAGCTCAGGGACAGACATTACTATGGAATAAGAAACGTTTTCTGTGAATTAAACCCCAATTGCTCTAAAACCTCAAGAGAGGCAAGTTGTTGCAGGAAGACAACTGTGGAAATGTGAGTCAGAGTTGGCGAGAGGAGTTTGGAGTTTAGCTAGAGGAAGTCATGGCTGAATATTAAACTGATTTTGACAATCTAGATGAGGCAACAACTGTAACACCTCGTGAGATTTCAGAATGAGACTTCTCCTTGAACGAGACTTGTGTTTCTGGTTACAAATAGGATCTTATACTTATTATCTGTAGAAATCGCTTCTGTAATGTTGTCATAACAACCTCAGCCTGTCAGCACCCAAAATAGCGCTTTGAGTGGACCTAACTTTGACGGTCGCAGTTGCCCCAAAGGATTACATTGCAGCCCATACCGCAGCTGAGGCGATCTACTGGACCGATTCCTAAACTTTTGGTAAGTATGAATCATTTACACACCAAAACGCGTAACATGGGCCCAGGTTTAAAAAACACCAGAATTCCCCTTTAATAATCTAAACTGTAAACAACATAGGGACAAACGAGAACTTTTGCCTTTTTGCTAAACAGACTGAACATTACAACCAAATTCATTTATTGTACCCTCCAACAACTGAACTCATATGTGCTGACATCCACACTGACAAACTACACTTGTTACCAAACACAAGAGACAAAATACTTCCACAATATCTGTCCAAAATCAAATAATTAAAAAGGGACACAATAACAATTCATAGCTCTAATGACCACAGTTAGTGTAGAGTCGAGACAGCACAGAAGAAAAGTGCTAACAAAGCAAGAGAGGCTGTATAAACACTTCGACTCAGCAGATCCACTATAGAAAACAAACAGCACTCCGCTGCTTTACTGATATGCATCTCCCTAAATACCAAGACCTCATTATTCCTCACATAATGCAGGATTGTGTAGCCTTTATGTTTAACTTTACATAAATCTAACTGTCTGAAATGCACACACATAAAATGCTCCACTGCTTTGGAAACATTCGGTTTCCTTCCTGTCATGCAAATACAGCTGGCTTGAATCTTAATTTGGGGCGAGGGAGGAGAAGATGGAGAGGAAAATAAAGATGAGCAGAAGGGGAGAAAATGGTGGGATACAGAGGAAGGTGTTGACAGGAGAACAGAAAGAAGGAAAGGAGAGGTAGAAGCAAAGAGGGATGTAGAAAGAGAGAGGGAGTGAGGGCGGTGGGCCTGAAACCAGCAGAATACAGTGAATAATCGCTCCCTCTCCTCTCTCATCTGCAGGCTTAAAAGCTTAATCTGCCTCCTGAGTGTGTGTGAGTCAAACTGCTGCTGTTGTTCCAAAACTAACCATCAGATGGCAGCACACACTCACAGTTTAATCTGTCATGCAGGCTGAGTCTAATTTTTTGAGGAGTGCCTTGCTCTGCAGCACATCAGCAGGGTGCTGAAGCTGATCTGAACCCCTAGTTGTTTATTTCTTCTACCTGCTGTGGCACAGGGGTGTTTAGATTGCTCCGGGTTGATAGGAGTAACGCCAGTTTCCGTCCACCCACTGAGCTAATTACCCTATCATTTACTCACCCACGCTCATCACTCTTTAAATGCTTTTAAAATTATGCAAAAGAGAAGAAAAACCTTTAAAAATTAATGACAAATCTGAGAGTGAAATGAGGACAAAGGCTATACACTGAAATGTGCTCATCAATTGGATCGTGGTTATTTTGCTTGATGTACTTTCCTGCTCACAGCTGTCAGGTTGGTGGCTCTAAAACAAAGAGTGTCTTGTCTTGACTGAACCAAAGTGTCACCATAATTTTAATGCCAGAGGGGTGTAAAAAAAGCCTTTTTTGGGAATCAGTAAATGTAAAATGTGCGGTCACCAGGATATAGTAGGTGGAAACAAAATAACACAAAGTAAAAGTAGAACGTAAGGCTTGTATTATCTAAGCTCACGGCCTTGAGGATCTTCTCCACATGTATTAAGGCAAGGGGTATACTATCAAAACCTTTAGTTGACACTGTGCATTGTTGTAGACAAATTTGAGATTTTGGCAGTAATAATAGACATCAAAACACATCATAGTAGAGTCAGAGCCTTTGAGGTGGCCTTCTCACAACCAAAGGTGGACATACCTTCCATTGTTGTTGAACATATACTTATTTGATCAATCGTTTTCTGCATTATGTTAAATAAACAAAATTTAAGGTAGTTAGATGAGCAAAACCTCCAGCTCTCTTTGCAAGGAAGCAATCAAACTGTTACTGCTGTCGACTGGCATCACTGTGATATCGAGGACTCTCCTATACCTTCTATTTGAGACCTTTATGATGAGAATTTGTGGTTAATTGTCTATTCGACTACTTTATAGGATTAGTCGATGACTACTAATAATATTCATGAATGCCCTAATTAAGTAATAAATAAAAAATCTCTAATGTGTGTTTGATATGGTTTTTGTGGGGGGGATTTTAAATCCTTAAAATTACACCTTCGTCTTATCTCTCATTAAATTTCCAGAATATATGAATATGTAAAATATTTTCATCTAAATATCATCTACAGAAACGAGTTTAACTGCTGGACATGAGATGTCTCCTACTCAACCCAGTCCAGAATAGATGCTGGTGCAAACCATGGATACGTTGAAACTTTTATCTCGTGACAACTCTTTGTTTATGCTCGGGTTAGGTTTAGGCACTAAAACCACTTGGTTAGGGTCGGGTAAAGATCATGTTTTGGCTAAAAATACCTGGTTTTGTCAACACAAACACGGCTGGAAATTGTCCCGAGGTCTCCTTCAGAAAATCCACTGGTTTCACTCCACCATCCCCTCTGCTTCACAATATGACAGTCAGGTCACAAACATTTAATGTGAACGAGATATGACTCGTTTTGTAGAAATGTCAATACGGCACGTACAAATGTGAACGTATCAGTGGTTTGCAGAAACTTTCCATATCACACTTGTGTTTGCTGAATATTGGACCAGGATTGGCTTCCATACATTTGTGATGTCACAAACCATGCTCGTAGGCCCGCCTCCAAAGTTCAGATTCTCACTGAGCACAGAGAAAATTTACACTTTGAGCATTGAATGTGAAAACAGTCTTCTATTGTCAAACTCAGGGCTCAAACATTCCTCTGCAGGAACAAGTAGAAAAACACAGTTTCGACTGGAGGGGGTCTGGATCTGAAGACATTTTCAGACTTTTTCCAGACCTGCTGAAATCCTGCAAGCACTTCTGACAGCCTTGTAGTTGGCAGCTGCCCTGCGTGTGCAGACTTCTTGGAAATGGTCTACAAACACATCTCAATGTCCAACGTGATATGTGTCTGTAATGCTGGCTGAGCTCCAGACAGTGTGACAGTGTGTCCAACAGAGATTATCCTAACTGTGTCTGCCAGACTGTTATCATAGCTGCTTCATCATTTCCTCTGGAACAAAGAGTGACTCTGTGCGGCCTCATCGCCTTCGAACCTGATGTTCCTGCTTTACAGAGCTCAAAGCAACAAAGTACGGGTTTGGGAAGAGGGTCAGGCTGGACATTATTTAGAGGGATGATATGATGATAAAGTATTTTGGGACTGAGACTGACAAGAGCTGTATTTTCCTGCCAATATTTGGTATCTTAAAATGTGATCTATTAAGCTATCCAGCCCAAAAACTGACAAGTATTCTCGTTTTCCTCCAGAATTTTAATCTTGTCAGGGCGTAAAAAGCTTCTGAAAAAGCATTTAAATCATAACTGGATGCTACAACAGCAGCAAAATCCATATTGAGAGGTTGTCTCGGGTATAGAAGCAGCTCGTTGAGGCTGAGAGAGGGAGGTCATCACTTAAGATTTATAGACAGCTGAGAAAGATCCCTCCAAAACAAACAAGAATGAACAAAAAGCATATTCTCCACTTGTGATAAGATGGGAGCATTCTTTAATGTGATACAGTACTTTAACCATCCTCCATTCCAACTGTTATGAGATATATTCAGTACATGAGTCATAATCTTGAATCCAAGTTCAAGCCATCCTCGAGTGTGACGATGTAAACAAGGCCTCTGCCTGCTGTTCCATAGTCAATGAGCTGTTTGTCAGCTAGCCATAGATTAGCTGTCCCAGACAGTGGAGCCAACAGTGAAACAAATGGAGCCGAGACAGATGCGAGCTTTCGGTGCCATCCTTCACTGTCAGCTCGGCCCGGTTTAACATCCACAGCTTTAACGCCGCAGTTCTCATAACATATAGGATGGCATTCAGCATTTGTGCCAGCTGCCTGTGTGAATGACACTCACTGAGGGAGGAGAGGACTGCTGGCACCTCTCACACAACACATCTCAGATTTATTCACCTGACGTGGTGTTGAAGTTAATTACACACACACACACACACACATATATATATATATACATTGAGTTTTATTTACAGGATGACTAAAACGTCAAAGGACGTAGAAGTGGTTTCGTGGATTATTTCTCCTCACACGTTTATCTGTGAGGTCTGAAACAAGATGGATTGTGTTCTCTCTAAATGGAGGTGTGGACTCACAACACACATTCAATATTTGTTTTGCCTTATTGAATTCACCGCAAAACAGATGCCCGACTGTGGATTTTTTCTAGGGATAGACCGATTATCGGCCTGGCTGATGATGGGGGCTGATATGCAGCGTTTTTCCAATTATCAGCATCTGTCAGAGTGCCGATAAAATAAACTCATTTAAAAATGTGGAACTTTGTTTCTCGTGCAACATGCAACCATCTAGCTGTTTTCTGTTTCACCATTTGCCTGCCTGGAGTCTGCATTTGGGTCCTTTATTGTGTATCCTTAACAATCAACTTAAATGTTCTTCGTAAATACTATATGATCTTTCTGAATTTGGAGCATCATCTAAAACGTGCAGGACAGGGTCGATGATTAAATCTCGCTTTTTATTTATGTTTTACACAGAGTCCCACCTATTTCTGGAATCAGGGTTGTAGCTCCTCAGTTGTGATGTAAGGAGTTTTAATTTGTCTTATGTGGTAGTAAATCAATACTTTTTGCGATTTGAAGTGTTGATGAGACAAAATAAGGTATTTGAAGACAACATGTTGGGCTTTAGAAAATAGTAACAGGCATTTTTCTTCATTTTCTTACATCTTTAAACCAAATAATTAACTGATTAATGAAGAAATCCATACGCAGATTGTACATTATGGATTATGACGTCTTAGTTGGTCAAATTCTTTCTTCAGATATGACAACAGGCTGCACCAATCAGTATTCAAAGACGTATTTCATGAGCAAGAGCTGCAATTTTCATTTTTCGGAAACCAGTTTTTGTCTTGTCTTCATGCACCTCGGCAAGTAGTTTCCCATAATTCACTTTGCAAAATAAGTATAAGTTAGTGCACTCAGCTCCTGATTATACATGTGGAGAAAATGATAGAAGTTGCACTAAAATAGTAAGACGTCTAATTATTCTATTAGAGAAAATGTGCTCTGGAAACATTATTATCTATTTCAACAAAGGACCTTTCACAGTTTGACTGTTGAATGTTGGCTGATAATGGTTATTCATGAGGGTGAGGCTCACCTTCTCTGCTTTGGGTGCGAGGGCGCCCTGGGTGCTGACGTGGGAGGGGCCCGGCAAAGGCGGCTGCAGGGGGCCGGCTGAGTCCCCGTTGAGCAGCACCGCTGACACGTTAGGAGGCGTGAGGCAGGAGAGGGGGGAGGAGAGGGGCAGGAGGGGCCGTGAGGCAGGTGAAGAGAGGGGCGAGGGCCCTAAGCTGGGTCCCGGAGACACCATGGAGAGAGGACGACCCGACTGGCCGGGGCAGCGTGAGGGGGAGGAACTCTGTGGACGCAGGGGGGAGAGGGCCACTGTGGGGCGCTCTGGACTTCCAGCAGGAGGACTGTGGACTGAGAGAGACACAAACACACATGTGAGGATGATTGTAAGAGGCTTTTAATGAAGTAGCCATCAGTCATCAGCAGTCAGGCTGGACAATTCATCGATACTATATCATTATTATGATATGAGACTTTATCATCTTATATGACTCTGGTCTGTAGGTCTGTCTGGTCCACCTGCTGCTGCATGAATACACTTTATGTTCAGTACTGTCAGACACTTAAAGGAGACTTATAATGCTTTTTTGTTTTTTCCTTTGCTTCAGTGTGTTATATAGGTTCTTGTGCATGTTAAACATCTTGGCGGTTAAACGGTCAAAGTCTGCACCAACAGAAACTCTTCTCTCCCACAGAAAACGCTGCCCCTCAAACACCTCATCAGTAGTCCTGCCTTTAATTCTGTGACTTTGTGACATCACGCTATGTCACCATGTCACACACATACATAATTCATGCCTAGCAGCTATGTTTGCATGTCAGAATTGATTTAGCACAGCTGCTCTGTTGCTGTTGGCTAAAACAGAGCGTTTCAGACAGAGGGGGACACAGTGCTGCTGCATTGGACAGTATGAGAAAACTGGTGTGTTTTTTGAGCATTAAAGCATATTCTAGTAGTAACCCAAAATAAAATGATGAACCTGAAAATGAGCATAATATGTCTCCTTTAACACTATTATAAAAACAAATGCACTTTCAATGTATGTAGCCTCTCTGTTGGATTGTTTTCCCAACTTTAGATTACTGTTATATCTATTTCTATATACTATGTAATACAAAATGCAATTACTTGATAGGCTCTACTGCTTAAGTCATAAAGGCTTAAGTTTAAGGCTGAGAAACACAAGAGACTCAGTAGATAAACGCAGTTATTTACAAATTACTTATTTAATGTGTGGAGTTTAATTCGCCTCACTGGCACATCTTTGTTCTGACTAAAACGGACATCCACAATAAGAACAGGCCAATCTGAGAGGATGAGATCCAAAATGTGTTGCTAAAAATATTAAAAAATAGAACAAGCTGTGAAAAATCTAAACTTAACTCGAGGATCTAATTCTGAAAAAAACCCTTTTAGAAACAAAAACTGGCTGCGATGTCCTGAGTTTGGAGCTTTTCTCAGCCTTTAATTTGTATGAGTACATTTGGTGCCCATGAGGATACAAGTACACAGAAATACACACCCACATAAGCATGCGTGCACACACACGCACACGGACACACACACACACACACACACAGGGTTGCGAGCCACCTGCTCTTCCACACTGCAGTACTCAGGCAGAAATCCATAGAGAGGCGCACTGGTCATGTGATAAAACCACTAAACGCCAGAACTATGCACATACTTTATCTTGTAATGGAGACCAGATGTGTGTGTCTGTTTGTGTGTACGTGAGAGAGAGAGCCAGAGAGAGAGAGAGAGGGAGAGAGAGAAGGGAAGAGGTGGACAGAGAGAGGCATGAAGCTCTGTCATTACGCCTCCATAAAACAAAAAACAGTGATGTCATTCAGATGTGTGTTTGTGTGAATACGTACGTGGGAGACCACATGTCCTTGTGTGTGTGTGCGCGTGCGTGTGTGTGTTATTCTTGGCAGTGTTCTCACAGTGCGTACTCTCAAAAGAAACCTTTGCCATTATTTTCTCAGAGGGAGAAAGAAACCATACAAAAGGAAGGAGAGAAAGGGATGCAGGAGAGACAAATGGGCTCTTAGTGGGGAACAAGGCCAATATGATGTAGAGACAGGTGTGAGTGTTGGTGAGAATTGTGTGTGCGTGTGTGCACGCATGGCAGGAACCAACAGTACTACTGTATGGTGTCTTGTGTGCGCAGCGTATGTGCACAGCTTTTATGTTTGATTGCATGTTGTAACACTGCAATTGTGCTAGATTATTGCAATTCTTCCACTGCGAGGTACAGTATGTTCTTGTAGCTGTTCTGCAAGAGTGGTTATGTTCAGTGATGATTCAGTGGGGTCGTACAGTGCAGAGGGAAGGTAAGAGTGTGGACGGGCGCATGATGCCTGCTTCCAACATCACAGGGCTTCACATCCTGTCTCGAAAACATCCTAAACACTGGCAGGGAAGGCATTTTGCTAATACAGACAATATGACAATCCTCATATTGTTGCAGCATTTCATTGTATCTCAAACATATTCTCTGCCCTTTGCTTGTTCTTCTCTATTGAGCTCAACTTTTTGAACGACTCCAGTTCCAGAAGTGAATATTCCTTTCATTCACTCTATGGCCACTTCAGAAAATCATTATATAAAGAGTTTTAAGCCTCAGAGCAAAAGACATGCGTTTTTTCCTCCACTGCAGGAATCTGCCTCGCCGTCAGTGTGCGCCCAGCTAACTTGAATAGGGATAAAGGGATTTAATCATGCAGCTCCTCTCTGACTTTCCAAATTTTATTGGACCGAATGGATCAAATTCTGCAGATGTGGTGACACTCAAAAAAATGTATCCATCATTTTACAGACACTTTTTTCACAATGTTAGCTTATGGGAAAAAGTCTTTTTGGGCCACAGTGCACATCATGATGATGTAATTACATGGCCACTACGAAAATTGGCTTCAAAGCCTGGTGCTCTTCCTGGCGGCTTGGACCTGACTTTTGCAGGTACACTTCAGGACTGTGGTAAGTGTAGTGGGGCTTTTCAGCCAGCAATTTTGCCAACCGAGTCAAACCAAGCCACGCCAAATTGCATTTCCATCACCAGTTTTATCACACCGAGTTGAGCTGAGCTGCGCCTGGGATGGACCATCTCTGGAGTGGGGCCAAAGCCCCTCCGCCCTCCGCTGTGGTGACGTCTCGCGACCACGGCTTTTCCATGACAACCCCCATCTCTCCCTCAAACAAGCGTGTGTTGTGAGACTCAACTCATGTCTATGCAGGAAACCTGAGAGACTCTGTGCGTTCAGCTCCCACTAATATTGGAGCTTCTTACTTCTTCTTTGTTGTGTTTGAAGTTTAGTCTCCAGTGTCCCTATTCGTACTTTTCGATATCTGCTGTTTGATCATATTCATTTTCAGCTGTTTCAGTTCCACAGAGCCTCTTTAAAACTCCTGTCCTGGTCTGTGGGGCCTTTAATCTACAACAATGCATCATATTTAAAAAGTTGATCATATCTATGTAAAATCAAAGAAGCAACAACATGATAACGGTTAAACAAATGTAGTGAAGTATAAAGTTTTCCTCTGAAATGTACTGGAGTAGCACAAATTGTTTATACGTAACACAAGTACCTCAAATTTGTACTGAAGTGTGGTACTTGAGTAAATGTACTTCAGTAAATGTTTCTGTTACAGTCCACCACTGATGACAGCGTCCTCAGGAAATTGTTTTCCTTGTTCCCAGCCTAAAAAGAGCCCTGACATCAACGCCCTTTAAAAATAAATTGGAACTGAAACTACTGCGAGCCAACACCACTGGCCGACCTCATTAATGCTCTTGGGGCTGAACGGGAGCAAATTCCTGCAGCCAGGTTACAAAATCTTGTGAAAGATGCTGTTACAGCAGCATGTTAATGCCCATGGTTTTAGAGAGCTGCTCAACAATCCCAATGATTTAAGACTCCACAAACGTTTACAACTAGTAAGTAAGTGAACGCAACTAACTGGATCTCATTCTTGTTCATTTTGTGCAATCCTCAAAAGTTGGATGATTGCCCAAAATGAACAAGAAGATGATACATTCTTATGATGATGACTGAAACTCATCCTTCTCATTCATTTTGGGCTATCATCCAACTTTTCAAAGCTCTGATTTTTACAGCATTGACGAAAATGGAGGTTAAGGAGGCTGCTCTGAGCATATGCCAGCAAATTTTCACTACTTGAATTAATGACTGATCAATATTCTATTATTCTGTAATCAGAGACCAAGAGGGCTAAAATGCTGCAAGGTCCCAAATGATTTGGACTCCTTCAGGCCTGCAGGCTAGTGAACAGTCTTATCACAGGGCGTGATACTGCAGAGCATGAAGCTGAAAGAATACCAGAGACAGAGACATCTTCATGTGATTAAATGCTTTGTTTTAACATTCCTCTGGAGAGATGCAACATCGTTCACCTCTCCTTTCACATTTCTTTCTTTCTTGGTCAAGATAATTATAAATATTTTACTTGTTTCCTCTTGGTGGGGCTCTGCCATTATGTTAATTTATGATAATCAGGGATCGTGTGATTTGGGTGGATCAATAAACTGCAACAAAACTTCTGAATTTTTCAAAAAAATGCTTAATAATTAAAACACATTATGTGTATTTCTGCTGTGTGTTCCTGCTCACCCAGCTGCATTGAGGTGCGTGCCTGGTTAACCGTGTGCTGACTGGAGCGCAGGCAGTTCTTCAGCTGGGCGGCGGCAGTTTGCGGCGAAGAGGCGGGACTGTTGGCAGAGTTGGTTGAGTTTACCAGCGGGGTGGAGGGTCGGGATGAAGAGGGCCCCGGGGAGCTTGGGGACGAAGGGTCGGAGATTTTACTCCCCGCCTGACTGCACCCACTTCCTCCTCCACCAACTGGACTGGACAAACACGAGCCCCGAGAAGCACCAACTCCAAATGGAGCCCTGCGGAGAAGAGAGTGGAGAGAGATGTTACAAAAAAGCATTTTGATTTAGAAACAGGGGTTTGACTCAAATATGTCAACAACCTTTCTGAAGGATTGCCATGACATTTGGAACAGATATACCAACACATGGTGCCCAAATGATGAATCCTAATGATCTTGTTGATCCATCTGCTTTTCCTCTAAAACAGTGTTCTTCAATCCTGGTCCTGAGGGCCTCCTGTCCTGCATGTTTTTAATGAATGACACACCTGATTTAAATTAATGTGTCGTTATCAAGCCTCAGCAGAGCTTGATGACAGGCTAATCACTTGAATCAGGCGTGTTGGAGCAGGGAAACAACTAAAATGTGCAGGACAGGAGGCCACAAGGACTGAAGAACACTGTTCTCACGCCACCATGAGGTGGTGAGTATTGCTGGGCGACAAGCCTTAAAATAACATTGCAATATTATCAATATAATGATACATGCAGTGTTGTAAAAAAGTACCCCACAGTCATACTTGAGTAAAAGTAAAGATATCATGTTTACATATTACTCTGGTGAAAGTCAAAGTCACCTCTACAAATATTTAAAATATAAATATATATACATGTATGTATAGCCTATACTATATTCTATGGGTCAGCTGATTATAGGATCTCACTTTCAGCATTTTTCTGTCTTTTTCTTTTTAAATCTGATTTCTTTTAAAAATTTCACGACTTTCGCACTGCTGCAGCTAGTAACTAAAGTTATCACAAAAATGTAATGGAGTAAAAAGTACAAGATTTGCCTCCAAAATGTAGTGGAGCGTACGCTTTGTGTTCAGTGCTAAGTAGCGAATCCTAGCATGCTAACAAGCTAAATGATGCTTTTGAACATGGCAACCAATATACCTGCTTATTACGTTAACACTGTCATCATGTTAGCATGCTGTGATGTTAGCATTTGTTCAAAGCAACGCTTTGTCTGAGTCCAGCCTCACAGCGCTGCTGTAGAATGTGTACAACAAGATGTTAATAGCCGGTGTTTAGTCCATAATAGCAGAGCAGGAGCTGCAAACAGTATTATTATCCTCTGTCAAAGTGAGTGATCTCGGTGCTTTTATCTGGCCGGTGGATCAGCACGACACAGTGTCCCACTGTAACATATATGGAGCTGCAGGCTGCAGAGTGCTGAATGGCAGAACAGTGAGCTGAATATTATTGACTCGACAGTATTCACACTCTTATGGCTGCCCATCGACTTCCTGTCGCACACACACAGAGTTATGGCTTTCTTTTTGTGTGTATGTGAACCAATGGACACAGTGAAGTCATTCACAGATTCTTTGATTTAATGTGCTCTATAGGCAGCACGCACATAAACTCTAGTTTTAGCTGCTTTTTGTGTTTGTTGGGTTTTAAAACATGACTTGTAAATGTCCATACAGGTATTTCAGGCTACTATCAGTAACTTGAAGACATTATACAATTTTATATGAGAAGACAATCATACATAAGCAAAACTTTGTTGCTGAGGCCTCTGAAGCAGCATTCATTCCGTTATGACGTGTTAAAAATCTTGATTATGGACCAAATCAAGTGCAACAAAAACAGTCACTCCCGCTCTGGCAGTTGTTTTGCATCGTGGAGAAATGTGAAATCAGAAAACTTGTCTGTTTCTGTTGTTATTTCCAGCCAGAACCGTAACATTTAAACTATATATAGTAAAACACAGTGGTCAGACCTGTCTGACGCTCGGCCAAGGAGGTTCAGTTTTCAACCTTGTCTTTTGGTTGGTTGGTTTGTCAGCAGGATTATACAAAAACTACTGAACAGATATCCACGAAACTGGGGTGGAGGATGCATCTCTGCCCTGAATAGACCCCGTTAACTTCTGGTGCAGATCTGGATAAAGGGATGGATCCAGGATTTTTTTTTCGAGATAGGGTGTTTTTTTTGTTGTTAATTCCTGGATCCATTCTGGGCAGAGACGCATCCTCCACTCCAGTTTCGTGAAAATCCGTTCAGCAGTTTTTGTGTTATCCTGCTGACAAACCAACCAACCAACCGACCAACCAACCAACCAACCAACCAACACAGGTGAAAACATAACCTCCACGGCGGAGGTAACAAACATTGTGATTGGTTCTATAGAATCCAAGATAACATAAACCCAACAACATTCATGAATTCTTACAAGGAATCTGAGGAAATTGTCAAACTTTGATAATAAATTCCACAGTGAATATGTAAATATTCAATCTGCATTTCAGAAAGATTGACATCCCTATTTGGCCGCCTGGTCGAACTCTACAAATTGTGTGTATGTGAGAGTGTGTGTGTGTGTGTGCGTGCATCTTTGGCAGCCTCTCATTATCATATTGAGAAATTTCTGAGCTGCACTGCAGACAAAGGAGGGGGGAGAGGTAAGGAGGGAGAGAGGGAGGGAGGGGAGGAGGAAGAAGGAGAGGGTATGCTTGCGTAAAAATAACAAATTGCCTCTCATTTGATTACTCGCCCATCCTGTCCTTCTCTCTCTCTCTCTGCTTCTCTCTCAGATTGCATAACTGCAGAGTGTGAAGCAGCCATTCATATCCACTGGAGAGGGACACCTGCTGTGTTTGCAGCCGTTTCATCTCTTTGTATCATTTTCTTTTTCTTTTGCTTTCTCCGTCTCCTTCTACCTCCTCCCCACCCTGCTGCTTTCTCAACTACCTTCCATTTCAATTTCTTCCCATCCTTCTCCACCTCTTTCCACCTTCTTCGCCTTTTGTCTTTCTCCTCCCCGTTCAGTCTCTTACCCTCCTTTCTCTCTCTCACGCTTTCTCTGTCTATGCTCTATCTTCCTCTTCATCTTCTCATTATCTTTCTCCCTCTACTTTGTTTCTCTTTCTATTATTCTTGCTTTGATTTTCTTCCGCTCCGTCTTTTTCTCTTTCTGCATCATGGAGCAGAATACAGATTAGATGAACAGCCACTGCAAATGTTTTCACGCATACGGGAATAACGAGGGTAATTAAATTGCCCAATATGATTTTGGTGCACTCATTTTTCTGTTTTATTTGGTTTTAACAGCTATGAGTTACAGTGTTTAGGATGATGAGAATCATTATGATGATGATGATAATGAGCTACGTTGAGTATGTGGTAGCCCAACAGAGCCGGCATCGACTGACTGCTGTTTTGTATTTAACATTGTGTTTAACTTGGTGAACAGGGTGGAATCTTTAACTAACAGATATCACCATGAAACTCCCCAAGTTCATTACTCACAATAAGACGATTTTTTTTTGTATTACAAGTTTCCTCAAAAATAAAGTTTACATATGCAAATGAGGCATTATCTAATTAAATATGCACTGATTTGTATACGTTTCCAGAAATCTGAATGTTGGATATAGCCAGGTTCAAAATTGTTGTTTTATTTTGTTGACACATTAGAGTCAAATGTTTTCACTTAAGCATAAGAGATCTATTTTTTTTATTATCATTCCATAAATCAGAAAATACTGGCAACAGACATAAAATCTATTTTCTGCATGTTTTTTATGAGCAAATGTTATGTAAATCAGGCTATGAATAAAATATGAACAACACCCTCGGTGAAAATCTTGACTGACTATAGTCAGGAATGAAATTGGAAAGTTTGGTGGATGTATGTGCTACTGAAGGGAAGATTTCTGGCTCTGAGAATGAGATATGTATTGTAAAAGTCCAGTTTTTAGAAATGAAAATAAAACACTACAGGGGTAAAAAAAAAATTGATTGATTGATATTTTGTGTTTAAATATGCAGATGAGGCTATCTAATTACCTCTGCCAAGGAAGTTATATTTCCACCTGTGTTCGTTTGTTGGTTTGTGCGCAGGATTACACAAAAACTACAGAACGGATTTCTATGAAGCTTGGATGGGAGATGAGTCTCAGCCCAGGATACACCCCATTAACTTTTGATGCGGATCCATTTATTTTCTCACTTTCTTTAAAATTGCAAAATAAGGTTATTTTTGTCATTTCGTAAATCACTCAGGAAATAATGCATGGATCTTGATGCAAAAAATCAGGCATATTAAGGTGGCTGGTATCTATGAGTGAGTACAATTTGATGCAGATAAAGGGCACTGTTGGGCCGTGGCGGAGGTATGTGCTCTACTCAGTGCTATTCTAGTTAAATATGCAATAAGTTGCAAATGTTCAGGACAGAAATATGAATTAATATGAAGACGTAGATGTGTATTTTGGGTGATTTCTTTCCACATGTTTCACAGGCAAGTTTCACATTGTGTCTTAAAATGAGTTGTTTTGTCAGCCAAATCAGCGAAAACAGATTTTTAAGATTTTATCTTGTCGTTTTGCAAAAACAGATCCAACCTTTTCAAAAGGATTAGACTGATTTAAACTGCTTTTCACATTGTAACACCTAAAAAGTGAAAAGGGACATGATTCACAGTAGTTTACAGCTCCTTACTGGTAAGCACTTCTCAGACTATGCTTCTGGTTGGAAAAAATAATTTTGGTAGTTTTACTGGCCTAAAGTAGGAAGAACACATTATAATCACCAGCATGAGGAATACAGTACCTGCAGATTGCGGCTCCGCCAACTCAAGCCAGAAAAATTGCTTTTTGGGGCGTGCCTTTGAGAAAGGAGGCACAGTGAGTACGTGGAAACACATGCGCAATCATATCCCATAAGAAGGAGCAAAATTGCACCGCTCAGCCTGATTTGTATGCCGGTTCAGTCGGAGCCGGGAAATTACCAGGAAAAAAATTACAATGCAAATTACAACGGCTGTGTAAGCGTTTCCACCGCCTTTATGTGAGGACAAAATTAGGGGCCTTAGTCTGATTGTATTGCACTGCTGGGTTCACGTGAACAATCGAAATGAACTGAGTGATGGATGGAACACAGGTTTGAAATGCAAAAAGAGAAGGAACATTCCTATGTTTATAACCTTTTTTGCAGTTTTTATTTCACACTTGGTTTGGCAATCTAAATGTCCATTTTCCATTCAGATAAAGCCCCTTTGAACTGAATTGAATTGAATTTCGAAGAAAAACTCCCTGACCACCTCTGTCGACCCAGCAGCCCTCTCACCTGGATGAGGTAGTTTATTATGTTCCCGAAGAACAATGAGGCTGTTCACATTTGGCATCAACATCCATCCTGAGTGATCCGATCAAAAGTGGACAGCTTTAGGTCAGTTCACACCTGGCATGCATCTCGACATACGTATACCATATTTTATAGACAAAGGAAGAAATATCTTCATGTGTACCATTTGCTGAATTAACACGTAGGCTCTAACAGTTAAGAATTTCTTGTAGAAGGCGTTTCACAATGTTTATAAAGTCTCTCCTTACTCCTCAACTCACAGAATTGATAGATCTTTTAAGGGAGTTTGGGGACTTTCTTCATGGGTGTCACAACGTTGCCTATATTGGTTACTGTTTTTGTAAATTTGACATGTTTACCATCAATAAAATGTTGCCGTCTTTCATAAACTAATTGTAAATGATGAAAATCAGTTGAAATAGTGTGTTCAAACAGCTCCCTTTGGAATTTGTATCAGCATATTTCCCTCCAGCATCCCCATGCCCAAGCCTGAGCTCACTGACCTGGACACGGGGGTGACGTAGTTCCCTGGGAAGACACCGGAGGCAGCGGTTCTCAGCGAGGTGCCTTTGAACCACCCGTCTTGGCACTTCTCTGTCACCCGATACATCTCCCCTTTCCTAAGTTCAAGCTCGTCAGCCTTCTGGGGCTTGTAGGCGTATAGAGCCAGATATCTGGTGAACAGACAAGATGTGAAAGTGAGTGAAACAATAAAGTCTGCAGGAAATATCAAGAAGCTCTTCACTAAATACCAATTTTCTCCCATGTGGATTACCCCTAATGTGTATTATGCAAAGTAAGCAAAGCTATTACAAATGCATAATGCAAATAAATGAATGAATAAAACAAATGGAAGAACATTAGCAAATCAGTCCTTTGAAAAACAAGAAGTAATTTCTGTCAGTGTTAAGAAGGGAGGAGAGAATACCAAATTTCAGGGCTCTTTAACTTGAATCAGAACGCAAAAGACTCCTCTGGTATCATCAAAATGACTCGAGAATATTCATGACACTTTCCTTTGTTTAGCTGTGAGTAACAAGTTGAAAAAATCGTATCGGATTTCAAGATTTTTCATCATTGTTTTAACAAAATAAATAATAAAAAGACTTTTCAGAAGTGTATATTTTATACATCTTATTTTTAGTTGTTTAACTGAGATGTACAGTGTGCAGTACAGTGCGGAGCCGGCACGCTCTTGATGTTCCACCAACTCCTTTGTTAATCCATCAAACAATATTTTGATCTACAATAGGATCTTTGTCAAGACGAAGAGAGGAACTGTGGAGGCTGGTCCTCCCACCAGATACTTCCCATTGTTTCCAGTGTGTTTCAAGCCTGTTTCTCTATTTAAACAAAAGGATGGAAATGAGGAGGTGGTAACTGTAAATATGTACGTCAGATATTACTCATCGGTTTCCTTTTCTTTATCATGCAAGATCAATTCATTTTGATGTTTTTTTACCAAGTTAAGACAAGCTTGTTACACTGCAACAACTACGGCCACAGACGTTCACCGACAGCTCTGACATCGGCTAATTGGCCTGTTGTCTCAGGGCCCTTAAAGGCATCAATCTTTCTTTGACAGCTTAACTGAATGCATTTATTGCACGGTGAGAAGTACTGGAAATGGAAATGGAAAATTTTGAGATACAGGCATTCATCTGCAGTAGTCATGTGTATTTATTGGCTCCAGCTTCGATCAGCAGTGATGGAAACATAACAGCTGGGTGAAGGGCCGTAGCCAGGATTTTAGAAATACTGAGGTCATGCCCCCCGCCCCCACCCATCGAGAAAATAATGAAGACTTTAGTGCAAATCTGTGTATTTATCTGTATTTGACAGGACCGATAACAGCTTAGGAAATAATATTGGTGCCAGAAAATAGATGAAAATTGAACTTCTGACTTAAACTGACTTAAAAGTATTAAACTTATTTAAACTTATTTATATGCTAAAAAGAACTTAGTGACATGGGTAACACTTCATAATAACCATCATTAATACATTTAATTAAATTTGGTAAATGTATAGTAATTTGGTTTAGTTAAGTAATTTTACTGATCAGAAACAATAAAAATGACTCAGAAAACATTTATTAACTAATTGTAAAGGATAAAAACATTTATGTTTATAAATGACCTCCACAGTATTTATTAACCATTTACAAAGTATTATGAACATCAATTGCAACTTTCCAATAAATAATTGTGATAAATAGTTTATAAAAGCATGTCATTGCTTGTAAATTTGCCGTTAATTGTATATAATTGTTTATTTTAATGATGTGATAGATATTATAAAGTGTTACCAAATGTTTATCTATATACACATCATTCAGTTGGCGCTGAGTTTGAACGAGAGACTGAAATTAAAGATAAAAAAAGTAAAAAGTAACCACTGGCCTCCATGCTGCTTTCTCCTGTTTTCTAATCTATACGTCCCTCTTCACCTGCCTGCTAACAGGTACGCTGATAAATGTTGTACTCAGCATCTTACTACAATGTGATGTGACACTGTTTATGTATTAAATAAATTGTGTACTGTGTCTGTGTTACCATATAAACGAGTTTCTGGTCCTGTCGTCTGGAGACATTCGTAGTATTTAGTGGCAGACTCACAGACAGAAGACGATATGACCAACACAGTAAACAAGCCCTGTGTGCGCTGCCTCCTCGTTGTCATGGTAACAGATGTGGGGACTGTCTCCCGTCTCCCCATGGCAACAGGAATAGTTGCCAGGTCAAGATGGAAACGTCCGACCTCATCAGTGTGTTTGTGTGTGTTTGTGTGTGTGTTTGTGTGTGTGTGTGTACCTAGTGGTACTTGCAAGGTGATATTATTAAAGCTGACACTGTTGCTGTATTTGACTCACATCCTGCAGGCAAGACACCCACAATAAACAGCACACACACGCACAAACGCACACACACACAAAACTTAATATTGCTTTGTAATGCGTCACAATCGAAGTGAACCGTTTACTGTTGTTTTTTTAGGAATCCATCCACACTGCGCATGACCATATTAATATACTGTAGGCTCTGCGTGTGTTTAAGGTAGCCGAGCCTCTAAGTTCTTTGTTAAGTCTCCGTGTGAATGATGAGTCATATTTCGTAGGCCTAATGATGAAGCCGAATCCTCCAGGCCCACTTTAATTTACATTCTTGAATCACACATGCCCATGCATTCCTTGTTCTGTGGACTGTGGAAAAGGCATTGAAAAATAGATTTTTGTCTTGTCGTGTCATTATAAGCAACATTATAGAAGGTATAGGTGTGTTTTATATGATTAAGCCTACAATGAAAATGTTTTATTCGTTAATTTGAAAAGATCTTGGCTATTTAATTGTTCTATATAGCTTATTTGGGCATTTTGTTGAAAGCAACTAAAAAGTAGTATAATAAGTCATTTATTACTCTACGCAGACAGGTAGGTAACTAGTAATACTAGTTAGCCCTGTATCACTCTAAATCTTAAACCAACCATAACTGCTTCATCATAATTTAAGTTCAGCAGATCCAGGACCGGCATCAAATTGTACTCACTCATAGATACCAGCCACCTAATTACGACTTATTTTTTTTAACCCAGCTCCATTATTATACCCAGCGCATTATTCTCTGAGAATCGGGCTGAGACCCATCTTCCGTCCAAGTTTTGTGGAAATCTGTGTGAAAAAGTAGTTTTTATGTAATCCTGCTGACAAACCAACCAACAAACGGACACGGGTCTAACCTCCTTGGGAAAGGTAATGAGGCTGTCGTACTACAGAGATGGCCCGGCCTACAAATCATATTTTTGGGCACTTGTTTGGTACAGACCCCAGCAAAAATATAATTTAAAAACATTTTTTCAGTGAAAATGAAATGCAAAAAACGATCATTTCCACTGTCAAAGTAACTGCTCATTCAGCCCCGATAATTACCTTGGTCCTCAATTTCCAAAAATATCCAACACTGTCCTCATTCTCGAGGTCTACAACTCTAAATTGGTCCGCTCAAAGAAAGCACAGAAAGTTCAAGAGCACAAACACACACTCACCTTGAAGATACCCCTATCTTTCTGGCAGTTTACCTGGTAGATTAATTACGAGGTAAATTATAGAACAGTCTTGCTCAGCGTTGGCGTCTCAGGGGCCATCTGGATGTGACCAGTGAGGTTACATTTCCACAAGAATTCAATTGTGTTTGCGAGTGTGTGTCAGGTGGTTTTTGGCTCCTAATCCATTGGAGAAATAATCAGCCTGTGAGGTAATTTATGTCAAGAGCAGAGCTTCCAGCTGCAGCCTGTGTAAACTAGCTTTGGTTGTCTTGTGTATTCGCTATTCATTGTCTTTATGTGGAACGTTTTGGCAAATTTGGACAGATAAATAAAAAAATAACTGAAAAAAGCTGCTGCCAGAGTTTCTGGAAAGCCTAGAGGGTTTAAGATGCTGATCATGTAATCACATGTCATCCCGATGTCTTCTTCTGCTCTTGTCAACTGTCTGTCCAATGACAAATAAACAAAAATTCCCTGAAATCTCTAAAAAGCTGACACACAAAAGCTTCACATATTCTGAACTAAATGTGCATCCAGTAAGGAATTTCTGAGTAACAACTAAGCACCTTGTTGTTTGCTGTACAATAAAATGTATAAGCCAGCGCTGTTGACAGCCTAGTTATGAAACCCTGATGTAAGCATCACACAACTGAGGTAAAGCTGTGTGACTTTTTTTTCTTTTCTGAGGGGGATTTCATCCTTGACCAGTGGAGGAGTAAATGTGGCTGCAGAGGTGGTGGAACGTGGCCAATAACTCCGGGCACAAAGGGGGAAATATTTTTAACACTGCCAGGAGGCGAATTTGAAAAATCTTGGATCTCAGGCACACATCCACTCTGTTGAAAAGCAGAACGAACGGATGGAAGGAGGGACTAAAAGAGCCAGGTCGCAGGTGGGCGAGCTGACAGCACCCTGAGGTGTACTCACATGTTGAGCGGCAGCTGCACCTTGGCGTGGGCCAGCAGCTCAGAGGTTATAGATGCCACTTTGGGGGGCACCAGCACCCCTGCCGAGGATGGAGAGGGACCCGGGTGAGACGCATCCTAAAGACACAAAGACGGAAAGTGATTGGTTTCCATTTAGAATAAAATATTACCTGAAAGCATCCAGAGGCAATAACTATAATTAAAACCAATGTGTCTCTTTATTCACATTGAACTGTCAGAGTGGGTGATTGGGGAATCAGTTAATGAAATCAAATAGAGTGACTAAAACGAACTGTTCATGTGTGTGTACTGCATATATGGAGCCCGATCAAGAAATAAGCTGTGATTGCAGACACTGTATATCTGCATCAGCTTATATGTTGTGCTGGTATGTCGCAAGAAATGCAGCAAAAAACGTGTGAGGCTGCTTAAAAAAACTGACACCATTACATTTGATACTTTACAGGGAGCTTATTTTTATAAAATGTATTTTTTCTTAATTGTAGGTTGAGTCATTTGAGAATCAGAAATATAAATGGTCAACATATAATTATCAGGGTTAGGGTTTAAAATACTTATATACTTATAATAATGATACTGGCCTCAAAAACCCATACTGGTTCAGATACCAACATCAATACTTTTTCACTAAAAACTGCTGGACTGTATTTTGTGCAAAATGTTTAACTTTCTGGAATAAAAAAAATGACAACGAATCACAAATATTCACTGTTTCTTCCTATCAAGTTCAAGATCAAGTTAAAAAATTTGACCCAAATATGCCAATATGCAAGATTGACCAGTTCTACAACAAATAATCAATATGTTAGTGCATCACTATCAACATATCAGAAGTGGATACAGTGGCGGTCCTAGCTTGCATGACGTCCTGGGCGAACCTCACCTTCAGCGCTTGAGGCTGTCATTTAGCAGCTTAGTAGCACAAAGCACACAGTCCCTGAGCCCAGAAAGAAAAGAGCCGCTGCAGCAGCAAAACTCTCCTTCAGCTGTTAACGTTAGCACAAATCATACACCAACAGCAGTAAGGAGTAAGTGTCGCGCCGGCTAGCCTTTTACAGAGTGAGGCACGTTCGTGACAGCTTTTTTACTTGTGTTTATCACTGTTGCATTTAACAAAGCTGCTTATTTATGTATTCATTAGACTTAAAAAGCTAAGAGAACATTTTGAACGTACCTAACTAGCAGCTAACACATCTCCTTGCTGGCTAGCGAGAGCTGCTGGCTATTTTTTTGTTTGGACACTTTCAAAATGTATCTTGCTTTTGCTGGTTTCTACAATCTTACCAACCCCAGTTTTAATACTATCTATGCATGTCATGCTCAGCTGCTACACTTAAATACAGCTTTGAGTAATTTGCGCTTGAGTATTTTCAACATTTTGCTTTTCAGATTATGATTTTACATACAAAACTTCAACTACCAAACATTTGACTAAGTAAAACATTTTTTAACAATGAGTTATCACTATTTTTACTCAAATAAAGGGTCTGAATACCACCTCTGCTATATATGATACTAACTGCAGATTGTATGTAGGTGTTAGTGTGTGTACCTGGATGCGTGCAGCCGCCCTGGGGTCGGAGGAGCTGATGAGGACTGGGTGGGAGATCTCCATACTGTGTCTGTTGTTGAGCTGGGCGGCCCTTTGGCTGACCGACAGCGCCGAGAACGAATGCCTCTTCTTGGCGTTCTTCTTCCCTTCGCCTCTCCGATGACCAGAGCCGTTTCCATTGGACGGGGAGGCGCAAGGAGAAGGGCCCGGAGCACAGGGGCCCAGCGGCGCTGGCTCAGAACTCGGACCCGGAGCGTTAGTCGGCGTGGGCTTGTCGATCTCCATCAGCTGCTTGGCTGTTTCGTTTAACTGAGAGGAGAGGAGGAGAAAAGAAGTTCAGGTGTTAGCTTTCAGTCCTCCGTGGTGCACATCCATAACAACATCTCCAGCACACACAGGGAGAAGTGTGTTTGTGTGGCCTTTTTCCTCGCTTGTTCTCGTTGGCAGCTTTTCAAACCAGCAGCATAACAATCATCACTTACAACAACTGGTCCAGTGAGACTCGCTCTGTGTAACACACACTCTCACTGTCTCTCTTTGTCAAACACTCCCACACATAAGCATCACTTTCCCTCAGCAGGAGTAGTCTTTCTCTCCTCACTTTAGGTTTCGCTTCAGGTCATTCTGAGGTAAAATCTGACACGTGAAAAGCTTCAGTTACCTAAGATGCAAAATAATTCAACTTTTTTTAAACATACATTAGGGCAGAACAGTATTACAGGGTTTACTTCTGAGAATTTGATGACGTAAGTCCTCACTAGCGTAACACTTAAAATTAATCCCTTCAACTCAATTTTATGCCACATTGAAACACCAATCCCTGATGTCTCCTTGTTAAACACACAGTATGTAATTTCTGCTCTCTCATTCAAACCAGTGAAACAAAAAACCTAATTTTATGACATCGTAAAGTAGCGTAGGATGATGGGAGTTATTGTCTTCATTGCTAATGAAAACCTGACGTGACTCAGGCAGAAATGTTCACGGATGAGGTGACGTTTCAGTTTTATTCACGTTACGTTCAGTCACTTTCGCCGAGTTCCTTCTTCACTGTTGATCCACAATTGTTGGAAACATTTTGGATAATGTAAGTACAAGATATAGAGATGTTACCTATTACATCTTTAATCAAGTTAATTAATCCAAAACATCCCTGGCAGCTTTCCCTTTCGAGTTAATTTCTGTTCAATGATGCTTTCAGGAATAAAACAGCAAACTCAATATCTGATCTTTGCAATTTCATCAACACACAGACAATGATGCAGAATTAAATACAAAATAAGTGAGGGCTTATGGAGAGAGCACCAAGGAGAGGATTTGTGCAACACACTGCACAAAACACAAAAGTAATGCGGGGCGAAATGAAGATCTGTCATCTTACTGTTTTCTAATGAGGACCACAATGAAAATAAGCTTTTAGCTTTATTGTGTTTCCATCCTCAACTATTTTAATTGCATGTCATGACCGGGTGATTGCAGCCTTTTTACTGTTACCAAATAAAAACAAGAAGTAAACATTCCTTCGAGCACAGAGAACATAATTAGCTGTGCATCGGATGGTCTGCTCACAGCTCCGGATTTTAAAACATTTGAAGGATAAACAGCTGGTTTTAGGAACCACAGCTCACTCTGTTACTGCATGTTTTTAATAAGAGGTGCAGAAGTTTGTCAGGTCCTGTAACAAAGCTTTGCTGGTCAGTGTAAGTGATCATTCATCTCTTGCCATTTAGAGTTTCAACCGCGGATTAAGATTTGGTAGAGGAGAAAATGCATGTGTTTGTTATAATTATCAGATCAATCATTTTACTTATTAGATCCAATACTGACCACTGACTGCATAAAACACGGACAGAGCTTACAGGGGTGAAAAGTGAAGCCAATGCAGAAGTGCCTTAAACATGCCTTATTTCTAATGGCCAGCAGGGGGCGTTCCAATGGTTGCAAAAAGAAGTCTGATTGTATGTAAGCTTATGAGAAAATGACCCTACTTCCTACTTGATTAATTACTTCACTTAACAGTTTCCTAATGAGTTTAATATCTCAATCACTCGTTTCAAGTCTTCTTCAATAAAACATGATGTTAATTTAGTAAATTATGATCTCTATTAGAGTAAAACTTCCACCCTCTTGACTACATATGGACACTTCTGCCTCCAGAAAGTCATGATGGCGAGAGCTGTAATGCCAAACTCGAGGCTTCGAAAGTAGTCCAAAAAGCAACAGGTGACGCCATGATGGTTTTACACTTACTGACGCAGTTTCACTTGAGTGATATACTGTATCTCGTTTTATGAGCACTTCACAAGTAAAATGTGACGAGTATTTGCTGACAAAGAGCACAAACTTCACATTGTGTACCAGTATTCAGGTTGAAGGGACTCCTGTGCTCTTGGTAAACTCATTTGTGGACACTGAGCGGATCAGAAAATCAGAAAATCTACCCGCATTTGGTGCTCGGTGGATGTTAATTTCAGACTAGCATCCATGGGAAAAGGCAGATATTGAGGCCTGAAGATGAAGATGGATTTGAATTGGAAAATGGATTTTTATAAACCCAGGCCTAGTTACAACCCGACATTTCAAACTATAATTTCACTTGTCACATTAGCAAGGCAGAGCAGACATTTGTTTATCAGAGATGCATAACAGAAGTATTGTATATGTGCGGATGAGTGTTGTTCAATACACATCCAGCTGAGCAGCAAGTTGCAGTATTCAAAAAAATGCAGAAAAAGCCCATAAATGAGCTATTATGACATCTTGTCAATGTGTTTTCAGCCCTGTGGCTGTGAGCACATCTTGATTTTAAACCGGGAAAAAAAAAATCTAAAGTTGGAAACTCGGTGACGGATTATTAAGTGTGTTTGACAGTTATGGGGCTTTCCGGTAGTTTAGGTTGGCACGGAAGTAGTTTTATTGTCACATGTTTTATGTACCGTCCAATCACTCATCTGTACAGTCGCTACAAGCAGGCTGCTGCTCATTAATTCTGCTTACTCCAACACTCACACTGCTTCTCAATGTTCCTGAACTACCTGCTGCTCGCAATTTGACTCCCTCCACCTCCCCAGCCTCGTTCAGCAGGACCATTAGGTGTGGTTCCTGAGGGGGTATTTCTTTTATGTGCTCATGTTCATTGATGTTCTTTATCTCAGGCGCTGCTGAGGAACAGACGGTGTGAAGCTTACATTTGTTCCATCATTTGGGCAGAATGAGTGTTTTGACTTCAATGATAGTTTAAAGCGACATTATGTAACTTTTTTAACGTAAAATAGCAGCTTCAACATCATATTGATGGCACAGTGTCTTGTAATAGGGTGAATGGTGTCTCTGTCACTTGTTGATGGAAATTCTTGGTGTAATCTTGGTGAGATCTTAAAAGGGACGGTCTCTAAGACACTGTGGCTCAATAAACTTCGTCCTCTGAACAGCCACACACACACACACACACACACACATTACCACACACACAGAGGTCAATGTGAAACAGCTAAACTAATACACAGACAACATCTTCAGCTTCACTGACAAATTTACATCGCAATCATGTCTGCTTAGCGTAGCCTCGAACTCCTGAACAATCCCTCGAGAGAAAGTCGAGCATTTCTTTCCGTGTGTGTGCACGCGTGTGTGTACAGCACCGACCCGTCTGGGCTCAGTGTTGGTGATATCGAATTTCCATATTAATAGATATGCTAATCAAAGCCAAATCATATGCTAATGAGCACGATGGATTGACGCTGCAGATGTAACTCAGTTTGCTCTCATGAGGCGGACACACACACACACACACCTACACACATACACACATACACAGAGAAGGTCAGAGAGGCGATGCACTCAAAAACATTGTATACCGTGACCGATTAAGTTAACTTTTACCCATGTGATCTGAGTTTGTGCGCTCACACACGCACACAAAAATGACTGCTGTGTCAGTCTCTCTTTAACGACCGCTGCTATAGTGCCTGGTCATGCTGCAGTAAAGGTGATAAGGGAGTGTATTTGTGTGTGTGTGTGTGTGTGTGTGTGTGAGAGAGAGAGATGTTGTTGATAGAGACAATTCTTCACTGGGTGCTTTTGGCTGAATGAAATCTCCAAGGTCATCTGTTATGTGTTGAGCTAACTGTACTCTCTGTACTCAGTGCCTTTTGGAGGGTGAGCGTTCTCTCCAGGTACCACTGAGACTCGTGCTGATGAGCTGATATCTGCACTGCGAAAAGGATAAGCCAGCAAGATACATGCATGCCCATGCACATACACACATACACACACACAACCAGTGGCAGGTGTGTGCCAACTCCCTCCTGCTGCAGAGACAGGGGGATGCATGAGGTGAAAAAGAGGCAGGAAAGGAAAAGAACGAGGTGTCCTTGACATAGCTTTTAATGACTGACCACAAACCCTAAATCTTGAACATGAATTAAACTCGATTCTACCGAAAACATGTCTGCACTTCCCTCAAACTCATCTGAGCTGACAACACATCCGCAAAACTTTCCCACAATACGATACAACCCACCCAGCACACCCACCAAAAGCCAAGTCTGGTAGAGTATATTAAAAACATAAAAACACACTAGGTGCGAAGAAAGTGAACAATCGGAACCTCATCTACATACTGATACAGAAAGAAACCAACCGCAACCGTTTTGTCCTGTAGGTTCTGTATCTGCGTCTGTATGAAAAATTACACTAATACCAGGCTCTGCCAGCTTTGTGTTAACTCACATTTCTAATAGCAAATCCCCAATGAAGGTGATGATGACAGCATTGTTTGTATCCTTTACGATCCAATTACATTTATACTTTTATTGTTATACATTAGACATTTTATGGTTGTAATTATACTGTGCAACGGTCCTTGTTGTGTTTATAGTCTTTGTTATTGTTATTATTATTATTATTATTAATTCTACTTTATTTTTTTATCATACTATCTTTGTCTTGCTTTGTCTTGTTTTCATTTCTATCCATCATTTAATCACTTTTCCTCTCTGTTTTGATTCTCGAGCTGCTGGAACAGGTGAATTCCCCAGTGAGGGATCAATAAAGTCTTATCTTATCTCATCTTATCTTAAGACCGACACACTGGCACAGCAGGAGTCGCTCCAACAAAAAAGACTGCAGGGTTGGAGGCCATCCATGAGCTGGCCAATCAAATCTGTGTAATTGCACCTTTCTGGGAGATTACTTTGCAATGTTAACTGCAAAATTGTCCTTTTTACGCACTGATCACAGAGACAGAGGATAAAGAGATTGTCACTGTAATAACTCTGCAGAGTTGTAATATCCTTCCTCATACCTTTGGCCTCTAATAAGCCTTCAAACTCGCAGACGCATGACTCAAACTGGACTTGCCCTCTCACCACTATCTTTAGCAACATGCATCCACCAACGCAGTGTTTGTCGTTGTTTTAGTGCAATTTTCAGTCTGAATATCCACTACAGGGTGAGACAGCAGAGCCCTCCTCAAACGTAGTGTCTGCCAATCACTTCACACACTCCCCATGTAATTTGGACTATTTCGGAGGCATCCCCATCATCAGCAAACCCCTCATCACCAATCTATGTATCTAGACTGCCAAATATTAACACAAGCAGTCTGTATTCACATCTGAGTGGTGAGACAACAGCTTTAAGGGGTACTTTATATCCAGAGAGAGACACAGACACACACACACACACACTCACAGATCAGCAGAAGTCCAGCTGGGCCCTTCTCATTAAGCTCTCACTGCAGACACACACACACACACTAACACATAGAGGCGACATGCCCCTGTACCCCTGCTGTGTCAGAGTGATGGAGAGGTCTAAATTATTGATGCATCTCTATCTAATAGGAACCCCTGTGTGTCTGTGTGTGTTTGTCCCGACTCCTCTCGGCCTGTGGCTTAATCATCAGCACCTAAGAGAGTCGTTTGGTCAAACAGCTAATTTCAGCGACATGATTGGGTAGCCAAGAGTCCGATCCAGTGCAGGCTGCAGTCCCAGCGAGATCAAGATAGATAGATACTTTATTTATCTCCAGGGGGACATCAGCATGTCACGACAGCAGTACAGATAAGACCACATGATACAAAGAAAAGTGCAAAAACAAGTATTTTGAAGCAACATGTATAACCAGAATATAAAGTTAGAAGACAAAAAGAGGCACCGCTGTAGACGACAGAGATCTGTAAGGCCGTTAAATACATCCCGACATGGATGGAGAATACTTTTCACGTTACCACTGAGAAAAACTGACGATGAACATCATTTCCAGAACCTATGAATGTCTGCCATTGTTTCAACTTCTTCATTCTGTTCTCGAGGTTTCACGCTTGAACTATTGGCTACCATGTCCTCCATGGTTTCCTGTGGTGGAGCTCAAATTTGTCTTCATCTGTTAGTAACCTTTCAGTTAACATGCACAAATCCAGATGAGATGGACGGACAGAGGGCTCTGTCGGTATCTGTATTTGTCTCTAACGTTGACCATAAATAAGCCTTTTCTTGTAACCAAAGTGTATGAATGATACTAAAAACATTACCGCATTTGTCCACAGGGTGCACAAGAATCAACACAACATTAAAGTTCCTTGGAGTTGCTTTAAAGCAGTCCAGTTAGTCTAAAAGTGTGGTTTTCAAGGTCAGAATGATAAGAGGATGGCAAAACAGAAAGAAACCATGAGCAGAACAGTGATTTCATATGTATATCTGTGTATATGTGAGTATTATTGCATGTGCTTTGAAGTATATTCGAGTTATTTGAGTGTTACTGAATTTATGTTCTCTTAATAGCAGATGAGAACCTTAAAAGCAGCACGAATCCCATTCGTCTCTACATGAATACACAATGCACCCTGCACACTGCACGTGACCTTACGAGGCTCTTATTGTCTTGACAAACACATAGATACAACAATACATCGCACTTTTCGTGAACTTCCTGTCAGTTTTCAAGGTTTCATCATTTGTTTTTCGACGGCGCCACGAGAGAATCAGCGTGTTCACAAATGTGTGTTGAGAGACGAGATGCCTGAACAACAGCAAAAAAAAAAAAGAAGGAAAGACAGTTTCTACCAATGGCTTTTTACAACAGCTTAAAAGCCTTAAATGCGATCCAGAGCAAATTGTGCATGATGTTTTTTTTCAGCTGCACAGGGATTAAAGTAAACTATATTTCACTCTTGACAGGCATAACACTATGAAAGAAGGTAAAATGTTTGGGGTGTTGGGGGTTTTATCCTTTTACTGAGAGGAAATCCCTCAAAGAGAACTCCACCTCAGCCTGGTTCAAACAGCATCGCTAATGTAATTTGCATTTCAGGAGGCGATTTTAATGTTTTGGTTGTGTATTCCTGCAGATAAGTGGTCAAAACATAGACGCCACGGAAACACCTGGAACCTGAATGCAGTTAGATATACAAGAACACACCATAAAGCTGTTATTTGACTGGGAACATTAAATGTGTATTCACTCTTTCATACCAAAGTCAGACAGCGTCCGACAAACTCTGTACAGCCGAGGTCAGAACTCAGCAGGAGGGTTTTAAAAGCGGGTTGGAAAGCAGAGTAACCCATTTAGACCAACTGCAAACACATTGACAAGAGAGATAAAATAAACAACAACAGCTGTTCATAATCTAAATTCTTGCTCACATTTTCTTTTTTATACTCTTTTATTATATGTTTGAATATCCCTTGGGATCAATAAAGTGTCTGTTTATCAACTAGAGATTAAAAAACACATTTTGTTTTGTTTTTTTAGGGTCGATACTGATTATTAGTAATCATTGAGACAGATGGCAATATTTGGAACTGTAAAAATGAAAATGTTGTCAAAATTTTCAACTAAGAACAAAAGAAAAGTTCTGTACTTGTGTACAATTTTGAGGTACTTGTGCTTTACTTGAGTATTTCCCTTTTAAGCTACTTTATACTTCCCTTCCACTAAATTTGAAGGCAAATATTGTACTTTTTACTCCACTACATTCACTCCACGCATTTTAAATTGTAATATTTTATCGGCAATCGGCCAAAAAGACAAATAAAAAGAAGACCGATGATCTCAAAAATGCTGAATATCAGATCTGATAATCAGTCGGACCCTAAAATCAACATCACAAAAGGTTGAGATCAATTTAATGAAGCATAAAAGCTGTGTATTTCTCTCCATCTTGTACTGGTGGCAGGCAGCGTCACCAACAGTTGAGGCTCCTCTTTTTCTAAACCTTCTGAATATAAGTTAATTAGACTTGCAATGTTAAACCTACAAGAATCTCTGGACTTGTCTTATATCACAATTAAGCTGCAAAGAAGAGAACCATTGTCTGGTTAGTCTGAACATTCATTGCTTCTGCTGAGTCAGTAAGACTTGAACACATTGTTACCATCTAAAATGATCCGACTACAACAAATCTCTCCTTTGTTACATCCTGATCTCAAAACGAGGCTCAAAGTGTCCGTCTCTATATAATACATCACTAATTACAACAGCCAATCAACTCAGACAAGAGCTGTGTTTTCACCACGTACCAAGACAAAAGTAATGGATTACAGAACAGCAGCAGCGTGTTAAACTGGCTCAGAATACCATTTACTCCAAATATATTTGAAACCAGGTAATACTGATTGATTACTGAACTATAGTGTAATTACTTTTTTTCCCTGCCCTTCTCTAAAGGAATCTCAATAAGCTGGTTTCCACTCTTGTGAACGATGAGGGAGCCAAACAGCACGGATATATAAGTTTATCATCAAAGTAGTGTGAATGTTTATATTTGCACCCGTAGAGACAAAAGATTTATGTTATTTCTTGTGAATGCAGACAGGGTATACTTTCACCTCGAGGAGGAAAATGTTTTCTGCCTCGGCTCTCTAAAGTAAAACTATGATAAATGAAAACACTGTGATACAGGTGTTTCTGCTGCAGCATCGCTTTTACAGCTCTTTCAGTGATAACTTGATGTGTGAGAGTTTTTCTGTCAGTGTGCGTGTGTGTGTGCGTGTTTGTGTGTAGAGTGTTTACCTCCACGTAGAGAATGGGGAAGATGCCAATCTTGTCTCCCAGCATGCCTTCTGCCCAGTTCTCATCCACTCGCCTGATTACAGTCAGCACCTCATCCTGGACAGAGAGGAAATGAGTGAAACCACGCACATACACACCGTTGGTAGACCATGTGTGTGCAAATAGCTTTTAAGTTATTTTTTGTATCGCTCTGGAAAAAAAAACTTGGTGTTGCAGCCCAAGAAAGATCTTTCCATATGCCTCTAACACTTTTCCAAGGCATACATATGTTTTTGGATTTATAGGAAACTTCATGTTGCCTTTATTTCAAATGTCAATCAATCCATTGCTTTTCAGTTCAGTTCATGAGGTCTTGCTGCTTATCTTAGTATGTGTTTTCAGCCATTTGAAAAAGCCATATTTCTTTAATTTTAACTTTGACGTGGCCAATCGCTGAATGCTTCCCTCTTCTGCAGCAGCAGTGTATAGTTTTGGTTTAAATCTTGAAAAATTCAAGCTAAAACTGGTTTGGTGAAGATGAAACTGTGTAAGAATGAAGATGATAGCTGGAGGACACTTTTGTATGAATACTGATGTGTCTGCTTTAGCTGTATTGTGAACTGAGCACAGGGTGCGCTGCATATTTTTGCAAAGAGCCTCTCAATGGATCTAAACTTCAGCAACCAGAGCAAACAGGCATCTATGAGTAAACCTGTCACCAATCCACAGTCATGCTTAATGACATACAATATCAACAAGTAATCAGGATAATGTAATATAAAGAATTTTAACTATAATTGGTGCAGATTACTTTCTAAAAAGAATGTGTAATTTGATCGTAGTTACTTGATGAGAATCTTTATTATCAAAGTCTTTAAAATATAGAAATTTGGAATGATTAAGCTTTTTTTTTTTAATGAAAACTAATGCTCCACTAAGTGCTCACTTAGTGATGATTAATGGATAACGGAGTCTGTATTCCTTTTTATTTACACTGAATGGAAGATGAATATTTTGAGTAAACTCTCCATGTGGACTTGTGTGATTAAATACAGCAGCAACACAAACTTAAATCAGCCTCCCACGTGTTGTAGAAAACACACAGTGCACCTGTAGTTTGTGCCAGTTCTGTTTTTGTGAGGTTAAATTGATTTGACCATCTGCCAATACTGAATATGCAAGATGCATTTCATTTGCATTCAAACTGAGACAAAATAACTCAAACTTTTGCTTTTTAGTATAAAGTGGAACATATGCAATGTTTGAATGTTGTTTTGAAGAAACCGGAAAGTATTTAGTTTACATTGCATTTTTCTTTGTATTTCAATAGATTATGTTACAAATGACAAAAATTGGCATGTTATTTGTAATTAGTAACTGATTACGTTTCAAAGTAATCCAACCCAATCCTTAATATCAAACACACACATTGTTTCAGATGTAGAAATAAACTTACATGTATTACAGGCATGCTGTATATAGTGATATAACTAAGTAACATTTACTCAATTTTAAGTTACTTTTAGTATTTTCATTTTCAGCTACTTGATACTTCTACATCACTACATTTTGGAGGCAAATTTTATTTGATAACTTTAGTCACTAGTTACTTTGTAGATGATGTATAATTGTTGATTTTATCGATAATCAGATTAAAAAAAACACAGTATACATACATACATACATGTAAATATATGCAGAATGTACTTTTTACTTGTACTTTTGATACTTGAGTACATTTAATATCAGGTACTTGAAGACTTTTACTCAAGTACTATTCCAAATTAATATTTTAACATGATATCTTCACTTGTACTCAAGTATGACTTGTGGTTACTGCAGTTCCATAGGGTTTGATATAATATACTCTATTTTATTGAATAATATTCTCAGCAATATTACATCTGACACTCATTCGAACATATTATGCTCCTTGTTCACCACATACACACACACACACACACACACACACACACACACAGACTTCATCATGAAAGTATTTCTCCCTCTGCTGCTTTGTCTCCTCACATGAATTCGAAGGTCGTGGTAAGACCATTAGGGACGGAAGTGATAATGCTGGTAAATGACTGTGTATTAGTCATACTGAGTAATTACCTCTCACACTGAGAAAACAATATCACACACACTGGTTCTGCATGACAACACGCACTCAGCACACCACGGGGGCATGAATGTTTGCAGTACTGTTTGGCTCTGTGCGACTTTCAATCTTTAACCTGTCGATTAGTTTATCCCTTAAAACACAGAATATATGAACGTCTAATCATTATCTGTTGATCTTGTGTCGAGTGCAGCGTGTTTGAGCCAAGGTACGCACAGTATGACGATGCTTTGCATGGCTGCAATCAGTCTTAAAACACCTACAGAGACGTGTACAGTACAGTGTAATTTAATAATCTGTCTCTACAGACACACTCAGAGTACAGAGACAGAGTGATTGTGTCGAGCGTTCACTCCCAGCACAAATGAGTCTGTGTAACAGCAGGAACAAAATGATAAGCTTAGAGGAACAGAGCAGTACACGGAATAGAAATTACTGTTTACATCAAACCCAACCTTGATTCAAACTGCTGAAGGACAGTTCTCCTCATCTTGTCATAATCTCCACCCTTTTAGAAAGTATCATTTTAGTCATGCTATGACAAATGGGGACGGTTTCAGAACGTCAACCCCTGCTGTCATCCACCTCAAAACACAAATGCATTTCCAAACAATCAGAGGCGAGGATAATTAGTCTAAATCCTGAATGTAATTGACTTAAACAGATCAAAATATAGAGGGACACACCAGCACAAAGCAGCAGCATGATGCTCCGCTAATTAAAAAAGCAGCCTTGGTCAAGAAAGAGCCGAAATACACGCCATTTTTTTCAAACTTAAACGCACTACATGATCAGAGCCCCCTCTGATCCCTTCCCGTATTGGACATATTGGCACACAGACCCTACCATAAAGGATTAGACTGAATATATTTCAATGTAACAACTTTGGGTCTTGCTCATTAAGAACCGAGAGGACACATGATCACCTTGGTGCTGGTTCGCTTTGGTCAAAAAGGGATCGAAGCGATCTATGGATGTTCCTCCCTGATAACATCTCGTCAGGTAGTAGTTCAGGTAGTAAAACAAGCTCAGTACACAGTACAACATATAAGAAGTCAAGTATTACATGATTAATAATAATCATAATCTTAAATGACAGCAAAGAGCTGCATGCATCACTCCACTGTAAAGGAGTGTTCTTCTCAGCCTCCCTCAAGGAGCTGTACTCCACAATAAAACTGTATTAGTATGAAACAGTAAATCGACTTTATAGTATTTCACTTTCGTGGTGGTGCAGATTTTGTTTTAGGGTTCTATCGATCCAACTGTAAAACAACTGGGGCTTGTTTTATTTCTTCTGACTTCTTGGCTTAAACATTGAAGAATTTGAGCACAAGCACAAAGTATCACTTGCAGCATCTTCATTTCAAAAATATCAGTCATGGGGAAAATGCCTTCTTAAAGTCCTCATGGTCAGAGTAGACTGGTAGTGATCCTGAAACAGGCCACAGCTGCTGCTGTAAATTATCTCCACCCTTAAATTACCTCATATCAGAGCCGCTGAGCTAAAATCCCTCTCATTTAACAGTATTCATGTGTCAAGCTCAGTTTTAAAATCAGAAACAATGTAGATGCACAATAAAGGAAAACACTGGGATACAAACATCTCCAAAAAATGTAACGAAACATAACTTGGCATATGAACTTACACTGCGCTCAAGTGAAACGAGATAGTACTCAGATTATATTCCTCTTCTTGGTGTAATATTATGCAACTGATGGTGAGAGTTTCTCTTGTTACCAGCTCAAGAAACGTATAAGCTAAGTAACACAAAAGAGAAAGGCCTGTTCAGATTTTAGCCACAAAGAGCCACAAACGACAGACACACATACCACGTCGAGACGCAAAATAACAGCAGAGATACAAAGGTACCACAAAGAGACACAAAACGACTACAGAGACACAAAAGTACTACAAAGAGACATAAAACTACCACAAGGAGACAAAAGAGATCTTCAAGGAGACACAAAATAACAACAGAGATGCAAAGGTACCACAAAGAGACACAAAAGTACCAAGAAGAGACACAAAACTAACACAGAGACACAAAAGTACCAAGAAGGGACAAAAAACAACTCAGACGAGATGTGAAAGTACCACAAAGAGACAAAAGAAAAATACAAAGGGACACAAAACTTTTTCAAAGACAAACAAAATGACTGCAAAGAGACACTGTGTCTCTTTCAGTCTGAGTATGGTCCTATGAAGGAGAGGTTGGGGAGGCCATTTCTGTATGCTTCTCCATGACCACTACTTAACACACTACACTACCTCCTGTCAGTGGTAGTTTTTTAGCAGCAGGAGCCTGAAGATTTGATCTGAATTTGCTGCAGGCACTCATTCTGATGTGAATGAGTTTACCTCCAAAATAAAAAAAAATGGGACACAAGCAAAATATGGAGTAAATAGAGAAAAGTTCAGGTCCTTCGGGAGGCAAAGAGAAGAACATGAACTTCTTATCCTGTTTAAAGTTGCTGTGTTTCACACTCTAAAGATTAGAGTCAGTAGTGATAAACTGTTAGTGTCCTACAAAGTACCAACCTAATTGTGAGTACATCCACGCAGCCTGTCTGTATTTTTATATTACGTTTTCATCCTGTGTCTGGTATAAGAACAGTGTCCTCAGTTCAACGTGTGTGTACACTGTGTGCATGTGCGTGTATGTGTGTTACCTTGCTGAAGGCCAGACAGTCTTTGTCCTGGTCTTTATCTTTGACCTCGAAGTCGTACAGAGCTTTGCCCTGCGGTGGAGTTTGGCTCAGCGGACGCAGCAGCTGGATGTAACTCGCGGGCAAGAAACCATGACAACCGTTGAGCTCGCCGTGGTACCAGTTGTCATCCACCTTGCGTCGCAGGATGATGATGTCACCCTTGGAAAACTGGAGATCGCCTGGTTCTTTGCCTTCGTAGGAGTAGAGGGCTTTACCGCAAGGCAGCGCTGGGATATTCTGAAAAACAAACACAGACACGTGCTTTAGAAACAGCAGTGTTTTATACACGCATCAGAAAGAAAGAAGGAAGAGAAGGAAATACGTCCGCGTGTTCTTGATGATAGCGAGGTAGAAAATGTTGTTGGTACTGAGCCAGATGTTTTCCTGCCTGACCCGAAGTCAAGTGAGACTTGAGGCTGAATTTTGATCAGTCTAAAAACCTACAAGTGACGTCTTTATCCTGGTGTCTGGTCAGGACACTTGAGGTTTCTGAAGTTCATTTTTCATGACTTTCCTCTACTTTTGTCTCCTTTAGTCATGAGTCTTGTTTTTTCTTATGAAACATGGGATATATTTGACATCGTACTTCAGATGAAACAATCTCAAAAGGAAAAAGTCACTTATATCCACAATCACGTGTGCGATTAGAGGTATTGACACAAGCTAAAAAGGTTAGGAGCCACTGGGTTAGAGCACTCACATGCTTCTATTTTAGACACTTTTGTAATTTGCTCCTACGCTGCCTGATGGGCAGAGAAGATGAGCAGATTACCTGCCAGTTATCTTATCCTGCACCGGAAAATAGGGTCTCAGTGAGAATAGGATGTTCTTCTGTACTGCAGCTCCACGTAGTGATTAACATAAAAGGTTAAGGTGACAGGTGCATTTTTACATAAAAATCTTGCACAGAGAAGCATTAAGTGCACCTCTACAGAGGATTAAAAGCATTGCTGTCAAGTAGCAGTGTCACTGTGTTGAAATGATGCTACACCTCGCAAATGTTGGGGGTGACAAATTCCTGAGTTTACAGTGAACTGCGGTTCATTATATTCTTCCTGTTAAGGAGTTGGAAACTGCCTTTTGTTCTTTGTCTGGAACAAATCCGTTTCAAGTCTGTTATGTAACAATATAAAAGAAGCTGTATGGTTTTGTTATGCTCTTCTCTTTTCATTTATATATTTGTTGGATCCCGTATTTGGAGAAAGGCATAAATGAGGCATTGAGTCCTGCAGTGATCAGTAAATTAATTTGGAATAAAAACACCTGGGGGCAAACTGTTTTTTAAAAGGAACTCAAAACAGTGGAAAATCCAATATGTTGCAAACTGTTGGCCCCGGAGACAAATTTGTAGAGCTCGCCTTGGATGGTTGGATATGTGCTCCAAGTTCTGTTTTATTCCCCCCAGCAGTGTGTGAGATATGACTGGTTATTAAAATGTTTGCCAGGTAATTGCCGCTCCCACCTTGGGCCAAACACAGTAATTTTGAAAATGCCAAAGCAGCTTGATGCACGACCCCCTTAAGAATCATCAAATTCAAGTCTGTGGTGTCTTGCTTATCACATGTCAAGGACAGACACACACTGACCAATTTATCCTGCACAAATAGATTTTTTACATGAGGCCCAACTTCTGTAAAAAATAGTCAAAATGTTGCACTGAGTTGAGTTTATTTAAAATGAGTATGAGTACTTTGTATTAAATTTGGTTTAAAACAATCAAAATTAACTCAAATGATCAAATGAATGCAGAGAAATATCAGCTTTGATGTTGTGTCAAACACATCTTCTGTTGCAGAGATGTCAACTGAAGTTAGCATGCTAACCAGTTAAAACTGATCCCAGTTAGGCTATTTAAGGACAGGTGGCCAAAGAATGATACGGTATACAACGATGGCTGAACCACAACTACGACCACCCACTCCCGGCAAGAAACCATGTTTGGGGGCAAAGAAAAGAAGTGACTGAAACAGAAGCAAAATAAACTTTAACATCGGTGTTGCTGCAGCACCTGGTGAGTAAAATGGATGAAGTTTGTGCTGAACTCACAACGTTTCTTGTAGCTGTTAATGCTAACGTTGACTATTTAGTGAAAGCTTATGAAGACCTATGGGAGACACTGAGGATTGGTTGTTACAACAAGGGCGGACAACCTAACCTGCTGGTGTCATGCTGCCCCTAATATATAGTATAAGTATAAAGTCGACATGTGGCCAGTTCTTACATATAGCACCTTTAAGGTCCTATTAACAACAAGTTTTTCGTATTGATCAGTTTTCACTTGGTCACACGCTGAACAGCAACTGTCAAATCACAGCCTAGAAAGCCTGACTACACGCCGCAGGCCATGAATGTATCATTTACAAATGGATAGTGCTGTTGTAATACTGGAATTTCTAACTTCGAGAAAATAAAAATAAATATAATAATAAAAATATCACACCACTCATTCATTTATTCATTTAAGAAGAAATATAAAAAGGCTTGTGTACTGTGTGTTTAAGTATTTACCTCTTAGCTGAAACTGCTGTCTGAGATTCCTGAGGCCTGATGGCTCTGAAGGGGATTAGCGTAGCTTTGAGAATTGGCTTTTGATGGACCAACAACACGGCAACACACTTATCAAGAGCAGTTTACTGAGTCATCTTGTTTATTACTTCACTGATGTTGAATTTGGAGCTGTCACCAACCTCTCAAAATTCATTATGTGTGTTTTTTCCTTCTGATTCTTTTCTTTTCTTTTCTTTTCTTTTCTTTTCTTTTCTTTTCTTTTCTAGTGTTAGCACTACTCTGTAGCTTGCATATGGACATGCTTGTATCCTTTGCCTTTCCTTGTTCCTTTTCCTAAAATGTGAAGGATTTCCAAACAGCACTCCTGTTATTGTCTTTGTCAGCCAAAACTCGTTATGGAGGCTCTGCTCTTCCCATCTTTAATGAGCTAACACTGTCACAAAATGGAGTGAAGGACTCGAGACCAATGCTGTTTTTTTTTTTAACATACATGGATGCTGACTTGGATGGGACATGCAGCTTTAGCCTCAATCTTTTACCATGACATCACATAGTCCTATTTAGCTATTAAGTACATTTTAACACCCCTTTGGGATCCCGCTCTAAACCAAGTCAGCTGGAAACATTAAAAAGTCAGCCGGAGACTGCCTTTTCACCCAAATTATTGAGCTACATTAACTTAATTAGCGAGCTAGGTATAGCTCATAACAATCTGCTATCGAAGAAAACTGCCAGCTTGAAATGAGAAGCCTGCTGTTGTTGTCTACATTTGTCAGAAATCAAGGACGTATTATTCCAAAAATTACTTTTATTTTGTCCTGCAACTGTTTTTAGTGTAAACTGTCTAAATGCTGTGCTAGAAATGAAAGCATAGCAACAGTAAGTGATGTGAGCAGGACGTCAGTTAAGATGTAGTGAAACTGGATCAGGTTCATCATATTTAAAGTGCTTAGATCAGACGAATTGTCCAATAAAAGGTCCAAGTTGAAAGCTAATATAGTTTTTAACCTGCAGACGACATAAAAGCTTCACTTTTTATACAGCAGTGATGAATGGCCTTGATATCATCTTCACACCTATATTCACATTCTCCCCCACACACACTCAACCAAGCAGCAGCACACACTTAATATACTGAACATGATCTTGAAGGAGACAAGTATTAAAGGGAGCTTATCTTAAAGGCGATCCAGGTAAACAAACGGCAACGTGCAGAAGAGAGAATGCATGAAAGAGAAACAACTCCTTTTCCTCCCCGCGAAGCAGCTTACAATAACGCTAACACACACACTTGCACACACACACACACTCTTTTCAGACACTCACACAAACTGCTTCTCCCCAGACGCTACACTGAAGAGAACAGCCAGAGGCTCCAAGCAAAATGTACTGAGATCAGTGATGACGCAAAACCAGGAAACAGACACAAACAACAAAAAAAACTCACGTCTAATGCTGCTTCCAACTACTGTTTCTAAACTGTGACTGCCACCTGACACTCTAACTTTAACATGACATGGTCAAAAGTGTGTGAGCAAAGTCTGTGGACACCCAGATACTACAGCCACAGGTTATTGACCCCATTTACACATTTTAAGTGTCTCACATCTGGATAAAATTCAGATTTGTTTTATTGCATTTTCTCTTTCACTAAGCCACATATTTGAGACTCCGTTGGCCCCATCACAAATAATCCGTCCTTAACAGCCTCCACTCTTTTGGCTTTGCATCAGAGTTCGCCATCTGTCTGCTGGGAGTTGCTCCCATTCATCAGTAAGAGTAAGGGCGCTAAGCCCACAGTCTTTGTTCCCATTCATCACAAAGGTGTTGGTGTGGAGGTCAGTGCTGTGTGAAGTTCTTCCACAAGAAACACAGAAACTATTTCTTCATGGACCTGACTTTGTGCATAGGGGCATCATCAGGCTGAAACAAAGAACATTCCTCAAACTTGGACTAAAAGTTGGAAACCACGAAAACCAGGCTCAGACCAACTAGAATAACCACACCAGGGTTGTTTGCCTCCACACCATCTCTGACCTTTGGGATATCAAATGTCACGATATCATCATTTTATCCTATTAGAAATTCGTATGTCATAATTTTTTCCTGAATTATTGTATGAATTATTGCGTTATGGCCAAAAAAATTGTGTTTTGTGAGGTCTCAGGGACCTTGACCTTTGACCTTTGGCCACCAAAATCAGTTCATCCTTGCGTCTGAGTGAACATTTGTAAAAAAAAAATGATAATAAAGAAATTCCCTCGTGGCGTTTGAGATATCACGTTCACAAGATTCAGACGGATAGCCTGTAAACATAATGCCTCAGGCCACGGCTGTCGCCGGCACAGAGGAATGAAAATACACAGCAATTATACAGACAGGTGAACCCAGACACTTTCTGTTACACACTGCGGTATGTTTACATATTTATATTAAAGCGATCTGGCAGTTAGATGAAGCTGAGGGAGCAGCACGATGCTGATATTTGTATTCGGACATGAATGTGAACACCCCAGGTGAGATGTGTGTGTGTTGTAAACACTGCACCTCTCAGAAGAGAATGAGAAAAAAGGAAGCAAAACAATAATATGGAGGACAAAGTGGAGAAGAGGATGAGAGGAGAGCGGTGAGAAAAAGATAAACAAAAGGAACAAAGAAGACGGATCAAACAGAAGTGAAGGAGACGAGGACGAGAATAAGAAAGTAAACAGCTGAGGAGAGGAAGAGGGAGACGGAGACAGAACAGAAACAAAGTGGTGACTGAATGGTCTGCAGTCTGACCCTATGGAAACCTTTGACAACAGAGACCAGAGTTTGGTTTAGGAAACAAAAAGCACTTTGGATAACGACAGGAAAAGTTTGTGGTATCAGTTAAATGTCAATAGCGTGAACAAGTTCCTGCTGCTTCAACTCACTGTGGCTTTTTTGTCTGTCAAATTAAGACCATGATCCGTCCTTAATCATAGACTGTGAGAGCTTAAACATAACTCTAATCATAATTGTTGTATTTTAGTATCATCTTGTTACAATGCAATGCTCTGTTGGGAAACCTTGAATCCTGGCAATCATGTGGATGTCACTTGACCCGCACCATCTACCAAAATACCGCTACAGACCAAGAACACCAAGTACTTCCTCTCATGACACAATGCGCCCTGCAACACCACAAAAACTGCTCAAGGCGTTGATCCGACCTCCCAATATCCCTGATCCCAATCTGATCAAGCCTCCATGGGATGTTCTGGAACAAGACTGATCTGCTGAGGCCCCAAGGTGGATCCAACTTGGCTCTGACAGGGTGAGGCACTACCACAGTACCTGTGGGCATATCCTTGGATGTCTGGCACAAGGTCGTCAGTGGCGAACTTTTGAGTCCTGGGGGTTGCAAGTTTAGCAGCTCTCAGGCCCAAAAAAAACTTTGATTTCACTGCTGAGGTTCAACTGAGCAAGACAATTAACTTCAACTGCACCACTGGAGAAGCTGCGGGTGAACACCTCCCTGAAGAGAGAGTGGTGGACGGGATTGGAGATAAAATGGAGAAGAAAAGAGAGGAAGAAGAGGAAAAACAGCATCACCTCTCTTCTGTTGTCTCTGTTGCTTCCCCTTCTTCTCCTTACTCTCGCTCTCTCTTTACTCGTATTCCCTCTCTGTCTCTCTTCCCCTGTACCGACAGACTTGCGGTGGCCTCCCAGAGGCTGCTGGAGGGCCTCATCAAGGAACTGCTGGGTTTGATGCTCTATGCAGGGAGGAGGTAGGTGGCTGAGCTCTCTCTGCCGAGGGCATCACCTACATCCAGGGGCAGGCTGCTGTCTCCCTCCTCACTGAGCCTGGGGCAGGAGGGTCAAGCTGCATGAAGGAGGCCTATATTTTAAAATTGGAAAAAGATCCCACCTGAATCGAGACAACAGGGCCAATTCCAGTGTTTGGCGTTGTGTTATTGTCATTTATCAAACATATCACAACAGATCTGTCGCTGCACGTTCTTACCTAACTCTCACTTTTTAACATTAAGATTTACTTCCAGTCGCAAATGGAAACATTCTTATACTCAGTTCAAATGATAATATATTGCTACATAAGATGTACTGAAACGTTCGACATGATTAGACCTTGAGTTCCAGTCAGAAAAGACATTTTTATGACTTCAAAAACATGCTGCAACTATGAATATACAATTCATAGCACCTTTCCTTTTTACTTAACTTCTTTTTAACTTTGCTTTCACGCTAACTCTCACTCTGCCATTCTCCTTCTCTTGTTCTACCCACTGAGGAGCCTGAGTGACTACAGCAGTGTCGGCGCATTTCTTAGTGTCTCCACAGAACTGTAAAGATGCTTTAACACATGCACTTAACTCCATAAATGTTCAGGGCAGTTCGCTTGTCGGCAGTATGATCTGAAGAGGAGCTCGTAACGTTTCTGTAACTCTAAAGTGAGGATGTGAACGGATACTGCAGGCACAACAATTATATGGATGTTCATACACAGCATATACATGTGCATACACAATTATATATCTATATATAATTCATATACTGTCTAAATATAGTTGTGAATCCCTGTGCCACAGCAGTGTCATAAATGAAACATTTAATTATCATGTAAATGCAGAGGGGAATAAAATCCATTAAATAAGCCATTCTGTAAATGAAATACTGTGGCTAAACCAATTCCAGCTGCAATTTTGTTCCAAGAGATATATATTTAAGCTGTCGTCTCCTTGAATATTTTCTTTGTTGTTGCAAAGCAGGGTAAAAAAAAATCCCTTAGAAATCCGCCTCAGAAAATTGCATTCTACTTGCACAACACAATCAAAGTTTTCTTGCTTTAAAATTAACTTCAGTCCAGGAAAAACTGCTTCACCTACAGAACCAACATCATTTGAGTGTGAAAGGACTTGAACTAAAGCTTAAAACTCATCTGAGATTTCTTGTTAATTTTCAAAATTGAGGAGAGGATTCACCGTTGCATTGCGAGATTTGATATCTGAGTGCAGTGCCGAAGCAACACTCGGCCATTTGCCTGCGACTTTTAAATCCCTCACTGGAGCGGGCTGCAGAAATAACCGAGAACGCTCCTCTGTGTTGGTGTCATTACTTTCAAAACCACCAATGTTTTCCTGCTGTGCTGCCGCCGTAGTGAGAAGAGAAGCTAATCTATCCAGAACAGTCGCTTCATGTGTGAAAAGAGTGGAACTGTGTGAACGGCGAAAACCCAAGCCAGGATTGTTGCATCCTACATGTGTGAAAAGGGTTTCTTAGTATTGTACCTGTCGGCAGCACTACATCATCGTCAGCCAAACGCACACATACACACGCGCACGCACACACACACACACACACACACACACACACTCACACACACACACACACACACACATTTCTTATGAAGAATGCTCTCTCACCCCTGTGGTGCAGTAATTAGTGTTTGTGGATTTCTCTAATGGACAGAAGGAGTGTGTGCATATGTGTGTGTGCATGTGTGTGTGTGTGTGTGTGCGTGTGTGTGTGTATGTGTGACAGAGAGTCCCCTGCCCCCTTGGGGACTTACACACAAACACACAAGTCCCTCCATCAACCACTACTGAGACTCCCATCTGTTCAAGTCTCGCAGTGTGTACGTGTGTGTGTGTGTCTGAGTGTGTCTGCTGTAGCCATAAGGTACAGGGAGGTGACTTGTCCAACATGGGACTGACTGCTCCATTCAACAAGGGCCCTATGACACACACACACACACACACACGTCCGCAGTTGACCATGTGTGGTGGATGGGTCGATGAGTTGGTCGCTGTGGATCATTTAGAAGGACGGGGTTTTTGAAATCCAACGCATTTTGCCTGTATATATATATATATATATATATATATATATATATATATACATATATATATTCGTCATATACAACATTGTGTATATGTTGTTTTACTATTTGCCATGTACAGCATACAGTGACTTACATTGATGCCTTGTAATTTTCAGCAGCGAAACGCACAATACAAAATTTACTGCACATATTTAGTGTCTCCTGAGGATTCTTTCGAATGTTACGTCTCACTTTGAATAAATTAACCTGAATGCTCTTAAGTAACTGTAGCATTATATTTAACAACGGAGCACTGGGTCTAATAAGGACGTAAATTAAACCCGACAGCATCCTCCTTAGCTGACACAATTGCTGCTGTTGTACTGCACTTTGGGGAAAGTTAATAAAGTCACCCAGGAGAGCTGCAGTCTTTATGCAGCTACTGCAGCTACTGCACATCCCCTGCGGCCCCTATTAAGAAGACAAAAGCTTTGATGCATTGATTTTACTTACTTGGAGTTTATAACTCAAAGAAATAGACCACAAAATGTTAATATGACTCTACCAGGAAGGACTGATTACAGTATACCACAACAATAGATGTCTAAAAAATGCTGGTCCATTATCTTAAGAGTGTTATAACAAACAATAAACAAACAACAATCCACAATATATGGAAACAAACACTCACAAGCTGATATTTTTAGCAACTCTAGCAGTCTGTCACTCACTCTCTCAGTTGGTCTGTCAGTCAGTCAACCACTCAAAGACTACTGGATGAGTTGCCATGAAATTTTATAGAGATATCCATGTGGTCAGAGGATGAATCGCGTTGACTTTTGTGACCCAAAGCAAACCTGTTCTGATTCCACGTTCTGCTCATTATCAGTTGGAGACCGAGGCTCTCATCTTAAAACATGGCAGCTTTTAATATGGCAGCTCGAACACATTCGGGAGAGCCATCCATCAAAGTAAAAACCAGCAGAAATGCAACAATGAGATTCTCCTACATGCCTTTAACTTGACCTCCATTTAAAACACTGAGAACTTGACTGAAAACTTCACCCTCAGTGTCAATCTTGCTACATTGAAGTTAAAGAACAACAAAGTCTGCATAAGGAGGAGGCTGGGGTGCATGGATGAGTGATGAGCGAAACCAACGCTGTCCCTGTTGGGGGCAGAAAAACACTGCGTCAGTAAGGCGAATAGCCACAAATAATCCTGCAGTCAGCGGTGAACACAACAAAACCACCATTGCTGCTGAAACTCTATCAGACGTGACTCGGGTACAACTGCTCACAGATGAGGTGACGATGTTTGAAAGTCTTATTCATCATAACTGTAGTCTTGTTCCCCGACTTCCCTATCCCAGAAATAGCAACAGTCGATCAACTGAAACACACCGTTACCTTGAGCCAACTTGTGGATTTCTCTGGGTTTTGGGATAATGTAAGTACACAACTCAACAAAATATACAGTATAACAAAGGTCTTGTGGTTTTTAGACATTTAAATGCAAAATGAAGGTGGTTCGGGCATCTTGTTATGCCTCCTGGGCGCCTCCCCTGGGAGGTGTACCAGGCACGACCAACTGGGAGGAGACCCCGGGGCAGACCCAGAACTCGCTGGAGGGACTACATATCCCGTCTGGCCTGGGAACGCCTCGGGATCCCCCAGGAGGAGCTGGAAAGCGTTGCTGGGGAGGAGGAGGTCTGGAATACCCTTCTAAGCCTGCCTCCTCCGCGACCCGACCCCGGATAAACGGAAGATAATGGATGGATGGATGTGTGCATAATGTGACTAATGTAATGTAAGTTATGTGCATATGTGAATAAAGTTATATACGTAATGTACCAAGAACTTTTCTTGGCCAAATCTAACCGAACTGACTACAACAACAACAAAGGTCCGCTGCACCTGCAGCATTTGTGCCCTTTCGGGTACCATGGGATACATTATGTTGGGAGCGACTGGCAATCGACCTCTTCAGTCTTTAGGAATGAGGATGTGTTGTTTGTAAAAGTGTGCACAGATTCCACAGGATGTTTGAACATTTCGAAAGATGAATCTGCTTATGCACAAACTGCTTTCTAAACCATCTGCACACTAATGAAACAGCTGCTGTGAACACAGATATGCATATAAATCTATTTAGATGTGTAAATCTATTTGTTTATTTGTTGGGGAGAAAGGGGAACACTGTGAATCAAAAGGAGAAACTTCATGGAGTGTGAAATGGAGGTGGCTGTTGTTGGGAGGAAATTGAGGCTTTATTGCTCGGTGGTCACAGCGCTGGTGTGACCAATATCAGAAAATTTGGTGAGTGGCAGCACATCACAGCTGCAGTAAATACTCAGGAGACCAGACTGACTTTTTTCTTGTGTTTAACCTGAATGTAGACATTATGCTACAATATACTGGTAAATCTTTTTGTCCTTTTCCTATTTATTTTCAAGAAAGAAAGAACAATAGGGCGCTGGAAATCCTGACAAACTAGTTTTTAAATCAAAACTGACACCATGAATCATGACGCTTTGTACTGTCACACTGACTGTGCTGTATAGTTTCCTCTGGTGGGGTCAGGAGTCGCCGGAGCTCCCTGCCCTTAACAAGCGTCAGACTTCTATAACTGGAAACTGCCTCATGGCTGCTGCTGCTCCTCAGAGGGAAAGAGACACAGATCTGATGAAGCTGCTGCAGTGAACCAGATATCTCGCCCCACAGTACACACATCAGGTTATTTTCTACATGGCTTCCCAGGCAGAAAAAATGAACCAAAATGAACTATAGCAGAACATTAGGGTTTATGTCAGTACTTTTTGCAAAAGGAAGGATTCTGTTTTAATCATCTGTGTTCTGTTCAAGAAGTTAGAAAACCTAATTCAGTCCCATTGACATTCAGGCTATATGCTTATAGTTAAAAAAATCCCACCTTGGAACTGGAACTGAGCCCCTTGTGCCTTGATTCACATGTTTAGAAAAGGATGGTAGTCTTTGGACAAATGATCTGATATTGTTGTTTATTCCAACGTGTTCTCACTCCCAACTCGTCAAATTCGGGGGTTTGGTAAGTGGTCTTAAGCTTCAGACTACAAAGCTCTACCTACCCTCTAGGGTCTGTTTAGTTAGTACTAATACATTATATGCAATGTCCATTTAGGATTTTTCAAATAAGGCCCGCTGACAAGACTTTTGGAGTGTGATATATCTAGTCAAACGGTCAGGTTTGGTTAGGGTTAGGCAAAAAACATCCTGGACAGTTTTTTGTAAATTAAAAACAAATCACTTGTGACTCTTGGCCACAAACAGGACACGAACCCTGGTCTCTGAAGGGAAAGTCATGTGAACGACCCACCCATCCCATCCCATCCCATCCCATCCCATCCCCTTATTCAGACTTTTCTCTCTCTTTATACTACTGTGCTAGAGGGCGTTTCAAGGAGTGACGTTGGAGGGGTGCCTACAATCTACAAGACCTGGGGGTGAGACTCAACAATCAACCACCTTTCCCCCAAAAGTTTTATATTGTTGCTTTAAAGTCCCAAAGGTACTGGCTTCTTACAGCAACTGCTGCAGTGTACTGATATTATCTTAGAATACAGATACACACTTGAAAAGAAATGTTAAATAGGAGGGTACATTGAGTTACAGAGAAAAAGAGGCAGAAAAGAGGCTGGACAGAACATGACGTCATGACTTCGGCTTTCTATAGTCTTCCATTTTTATTCATGTTCTGTAACTGCAGTGTTCGTGTAAGTGCAGGCGACCACACAGCAGTACTGTGGTCGAATGCATCCTGATGGAGGCCGGAGCCTGTAGACGGAGCTTCAGTCTCTAAAGGGTTCCCAGGCTTGGGGCATCGTCTGTGAGTTTGCACCAAAATGACTTTTCTGGAGATTGATTCCTCCTTTGACCAACTGACCATGCAAAATGTCACTCACTGAACTGTCCTTAAGGTCTGCTTCTAAGCAGATGTTCATGCAATTTAAGAGATAAGAGGCACCAAAGTCAGAATCCATTGCTGCTCTTTATCGTCAGCGTCTGAGGCTGATTAACTCGTGCAGCTGCTGGGCTCGATCCGTTCCCAGTGGATGTTTTCGAGACTCAAATCTCATACTGAAAATTCAGCTCACAAAACTTTGACTGACTTTGCACGACTGGTGAATTCCCACAGTCTCCAAAATCTACATATGCTTGGTTCAAAGACATGTCAAGTTTGTTTTAATGAATTGAATCACACTAACAGGCTCTGTTTTGTGAATGAAGGCACAGACGAAAAGCACAGACGAGTGCCCAGCCAGTATACTAAACGCGTACCGGGGCGCTTTCTGCCATTTCTTGCTTACAGTCTGGTATCAGAATGAATAAATTATTATAAATGACACAGATCATGGTGAATCACATCCACAACTTTCACTGCCTTTGAAAGCAGCATGATGCACTGACCACAGGTTTGGATTTTCTTACTTGAAAACCAATATTCCTCGCTGGGATGTGAGAATTGCAGGTATGAACGTGTAGCATCCAAATGTTCTTGTCTCTCGTCAAGAATTCATGTTTCGAATCTTCGCTGGCATCATGATTTGATTACAATCACGATTACTTTATGTAGAGTATTCTCTCCTTGACAGGTAATATCGAGCCAAATGTTATACTTTTGTCAAAGTTTCTTGTTGTTAAGCCATGTTTTATGAGTGTTAGTGGAGTCAATTTAAGGTAAACTTTACTACTAGTAGTATTTATGGATTGTTTTTTTCTATTATGGTCAGAGGCAGTAAAGATAGGGCTGGCAGCTTCTTCTGAAACTGACTGTGTTCAATAGGCAGATGATATCATCTCATATCGATCACAAGCGCCTGAATTGAATCTAATCGAAGTGGTATCGTGGTAGACCGTCTGATTCTGGTAGATATCATATCATTGTCCAAGAAATCGATAAAACATCATTTTGTGATGAAACTGGTGATTTGCACACCTACACAAAGCATTTGCCTCATCCAGTTCGTGCTTCTCAGCAAGTTCATAAATCTGAAATGTGCTCCGAGATCAAAACACCGGGTGCATTTTTTTATCACTCGCTGCTGAGCTTAATGTCTGTCCACAATTCAAAGCAAGAGAGCGACATTGACATTGCGACCGTCGTGTTTTCTTCATCCGAGATGATAAACGCCACGGTAACGACATATATGAAAAAGAAAGGTATGTTTCACAGATTTGGTCTGATGTTTTGTACTGTAGCACAGGGCGAACACACACGAATACAAAAACTAGCAGTCAAAGAAAGAACCTCAGCGATCCTCAGGAAAATGTGACCTTGCATCACCCTTTGGAGCGTACAGTGTTAACTGTTACATGCACACACACCTGCCTGAGGCTTCGGTGCGTGCCTACGCACTGTTTATGAAAGTCAAAAGAAGTACGATACATCCACAAAGCATCAGCACACACCCGTGTAGTGGAGCTGACTTTGTCAACTCCTTGACATTCTTATTATTCTTACTATTCAACAGCTTTAAATAAATAATCAGAGAATATTTAAATCCGTAATAAACCAGCAGTGAAATATTCATTTTAATTTCAATACGCTGCATGGGTATTACAGTTACGTGTGTACTGTCTGTTGAGGAACGAGACTCAATTTTTGAGGTTTCACTTCAAAGGCAACATTTGCATAGAGAGTAGAGGATGTGGAGGAGCTTCAGGTTAAGTGAGCTTTGAAGGAAATAAGGAATTAAAGGGACTAAATGGTCTCGTTTGGAGTACTGGAACACATTCGCTGTCCTGGACTCACTCATGTGTCGACTCTACTGCTCGGCAACACTAACATTCCCGCAATGTGTGTGTGTGTGTGTGTGTTAGTGTGTGTGAGGGATGGTGGATGGTGGATGGGACAGGATGTTCCACTCCGCTCATATCCCCATCCATTTTTCCAGCCCTGAACCATTTTCTGTCCCCCGTAGTCCATCTATTCACCTCCCTACACACACACTCTCTCTCTCTCTCTTTAACTGTGATTACTCTGCTCTCTCTTCTCTCGCTCACCCGTCCTTGGAGGGGCAGTGGGCCATTACAACTTTTTTTTTTCTCCCCTCACCGAAAAGCGTGTGTGTGTGTCTGTAAAAGAGAGTTTGTGTGTGTGTGTGTGCAGTAATAGCATAGTAAATCTGCAGAGGTCTTTTTCCACTCTGCTGTGAGAGCGGCATTCGATCATGCTGTGCTGTTTTATTGGTGCAGACACTCAAGTACAACGCAAACACACACACACACTTTCACGCACAGGTAGGACAGTATTAGCTGTATTTCAAGATAATGTTAATTTGCTGACTTTTTGTTAAATAATTCAAGTGAAAACGGAAGAAAAATATCGTAATCCATCTCCAAAAAACGCACATTTGTGAGAGTTGTCACAGGAAGATCGGTAAATAATAAAATGCTGCGTTCATCTAATTCTACAAAATGTAAAACAACAAATTATGTCAACACGCAACCACACTCGTGCAAACATCAGCACATCCACACCAAACACACACACATACACAGAGGCTGTCTGGCAGTAATTCAGTGCACTATTGATTCACTTTCCATCTATAATTCATGATACAACACACACCTCAGGTGAAGTGGAGATACACACACGCAGACAGACTGGCAGTTTCTGAGAAGTAGGAAGACGAGAAACACAACACCACTCACTGTATAAACTTAGACACACACACACACACAAGTCTAGCCGGCAGCGACCAGGAGTTCATTCATCTCAACCTTGTCTTCACCTCTCCATCACTCCCTCGTTCCTCCTCCTCCATGTCTCCTCTCTTTCTTCAGTCTCTCAGCACATCACTCCAACTTCGCTGAGGTGCCACACTTCCTCTCACTCGTCCTCGTCTTTTAAAACCGGCTTCCTTTTCTTAATCGAAAAAGGAAAGTTCACGGAGTGTTTCCGAATGACAGCAGGTTCATCCTCTACTAAAATATCACAGAAATCAGCCTTTTAGATGTTGATATTTAAAGAGCGATTAAAGAGCGATTATCACGATACCCATACTTGCCAAACCTCCCAGTTTTCCTGGGAGATTTCCATTTTTCATTGCCCTCTCCTAGTTTCCTCCCAGGTTCACAATTCTCCTGTTTTTCTCCTAAATGTTTGACACATTTTCACACCTTTTCCCCTCTTTTTTTTAACCTGTTGCTGGCACTGTACACTGTGTAGTCTACTGTTCTGTTGCACCTCGTCCTCCTAAGTGAGTGAGAGACAATGGAGAAGAGAAAGAAATACTCAAGCAAATTTCAGATGTCCTACCAGAAGGTTTTAAGGGAAATGGGCGTGCATTTTGTATAATCTGCTGTGTCGATATTTCTGTTAATCAGGGGGAAGCTCTAAAGCCCCAGACCTCCCAATGTTTTAGGTCTCAAGTATGAAGATAGCTCTGCACAAAACAAACAGGAGAACTGACAGTCGGCCTTTCATGATAAAGTACCTTGAATTGGACGATATATTGTCCCAGAAATATTTGCAATAAATTATATTTTATGCTCCTGACAGAGTGATGCTAGAATAATAATAAAAGTGCACCCTTTCAAAGAGCACTGAACTTTAGGTTTTAATATTCAGACATTGGCATTGAAATGTGGAACAAATATTATTAATTAGTAAAATATGGTTCAAATGAAAAGGTAGCTCCAAAAACACAGGGGGAAGCATTTCACCAAAGTAACCGACATCTGCTGCTCTTTGCTAACCATTGTTGGCTGTAGCTAGCTACCATTAGCGAATTGACACATGGCTCAGTTAGCCGTGGACCCACTACAGTTTCTCTGGAGTGACACCTCAGATAACAAGGGGAGTCACCACGGGTATCGAGGCCCATCTCAACTGGATTTGGCTGCCTGACGTGAGAGTGAACACAGCTGGACACCGAACTGGGACTGAACACAGCTTCCAAGACCGCCGGAGGTCAGTTTGAAGACAGGGGATGCACTACAGAGGTGATTTACAGGTCAAATTTTGTTTACATGAAGTTTGAATGAAGTGTGTTTTACACGAGGAAATTGATCTTGTTTTACTTTGTAAAAGGGAAACAGTTGAATACAGAAGGTGTACAGTTCTATTATTTAATTTAGTGAGGAAAATAGAAGTAAGAGTATTTCATTTCTTGACATTTTGTCTTGACAAGCAAAAAAATGTCACTGAAGGAAAGAGACGGATGGAGGTTAGACGGTTAAAAATGAACTGGCTGTGGCACCGCATAAAATAACATGAAATAATTCATACACTCACTCCTACTTATGGGTATTATTGTCAGTTTCTCCTGATGAAACAAAGTGCAACCTGCAGGGATTTACTCCCACTTCAGAGCCGCAGGAAGAGCCAACAACAACAACAACCCACAGTTTCACATATCAGCACACACACACCCACACATGTACAGTACATATGTGCACTCTCTCTGTTTTAGTAACATACGGCAAAAGCCACTTCACAAAATGTGTTTGGTCGGTGAAGAAGCATGAACACTGAACTCAGCAGTCGGGAGGCAGCAGGTGGAGATCATGTGTGTGTTGATGCTGACGAGTAGGAAAGTTTTAGCGAGGGTTAGCTTGACGTGTTTTTTTTACACACACTGAATGTTTGTTATATAGTGTGTTACGGGTGAGATACATGAACAACGTGGCCTCTTGTTATACCTCAGTGATAGATCGGGGAGGATATCAACCCTTAAAACTCTCTGAATACAGATTGAATTGTGTCCAGAAGTCAGTCTTATTGGTCTGCACTACTTATTCAAATAAAGACACTTTCACATTACATGTTTATGACCTGACTGTGATATCAGCAGGTGGAGGGGATGGTGGCGGATATACAGGCAAGAAGGCTGCCAAGCCAATGACCACTGTTCCAGACTGTATTTCAACATCTGTACGCATGACACCACTCCATTTTTTAAGGAGACCTCAGAACAATTTCCAACCTTGTTTGTGAGGACAAATACAGGTATTTTAGATTAAAACATTATCTTTTCCGAACCCCAACCAAGTGTTGTTTGTGCCTAACCCGAACCAAAGCAAGCACAGTGTTGTCGCAACATAAAATAGAAAAAGCTTGATTATGGGTTGGTATTAGTCGTGACCTTGCGATACCTCACTGAATACGGCCCAGAGAACTGAGTATGATGAGTACTGAAAGTCAGTCAGTTTTGGTCTCCATTACTGTACAAAGTCAGATCTGCAATCACAACAACAGTTTCAGCCCCGTCGCCAGGATAAAGTTTTGCAAGTTAACGTTAACATTAACGTTTAGCTTGGCACATTACTCTATGGACTCCCCTTGGAATAATTAAGAAACTGATTATTTAATGATACTTTCTCCTACATGCCTGTACTTTGACATCACCACTATAATAGGTGTAGCTGTGCTACCCTGTATTTCGCAGCCCACTATTCTGCACAGTAGCATTCCTGTATTGTATATAAGCACCCTGCTGTGTGCTAAGGATCCTACTTAACACACCCCTTTTCACAGATGCACACATAACACAGTATATGGAACAATATGAATACATATGTTTGATCCTACAAAGGACCGAGAAGTAACAGAAGAACCGCTACACCCTGAGACAAGCTGTCAAACTGAATTATAACTCGTCATGAACGCGCACACACACAAACACACACTTATCTTTAATCTGTCCTCAGACTTTTGTACAATGTCATATAAACTTTCATCTCCACATTGAATATTCTTTGTGTAAAACACCCGTGGTGTGCTCTCATGACTTAATGGCAGGCTCCCCGTATCAAGGGTATTTGACTGAGTGAGCGACTGAGGAAGAGGCAGCGACAGAAAAAAGGAGGAACGGGGAGCGAGACGGGAAGGAGTAGCGACAGCGAGCTTTAGTACAGAAAGCTCGGGGATCGCATGCATATTCATAAGTCTCATTTCCATCTGAGCTGCGAGAGAAAGCGTGGATATGTAAGAAGAAAATAAATTGAAAAAACACATACAGAAGAGCTTGTTAAATATGCAAGCTGTTCAGTGCCAGTGGAATTGTGAAAAGGATGGATGTCTTACCTGATCGAGTATCCAAAGTGTCGAGGATGGAGATATCAAGGAAGGCAGAGGGGGGAACAGAAGACAAGAAGAGAATTAGTATCAGTATTTACAGGCAAATTAATCTGCATTTGTAAAAAAAAAAAACAGGAAATTGACAGCATGCAAAGAAAATCTCTGATACTCTCTGATAATTTTCAATATCTCAGCACATGAAGCTATAGAGAAGCTGTTAAATCATTAAACACATCCTGCAGCTCATACAATGATGCAATAGCCAACAAAAAACATGACATGCCACCTGATGTTTCCCACAGGGCTCGCATCTATCTACATCAGCGACGTGCATTTCCGATATCGTCCCATGTGCAGTTAAACACAATGTTTTTCCCCTGCATATTAATTCGTTTAACAGCGGAGGCATTTTATATGGAAGAGGCGGCTGTTTGAAATGCAGAAATTGTCATTATGATGAATGTTTTTGCTCTCAGGTTCCCCTCTTTGAAACGGAGTCTACCTGATTCAATAAATCGCCTGGGAAAGATGACATAATGATGAAATAAATGAAATAATGATGTTACGAACTTAGGATAAGATATTTCATGAGACTAAAGAAAGAGTCAAAATAAGTTAAAAAATGCTGCTGTGACCATGAACCAAGGCAACTTATCACAATATGGAAATACATTTTCTAGATATATTTTTGCTCCATTAGCCACAGTTCCCAACACTTATCAAAATAAATGTGTGATATTTATGTTTTCAGTGAACTATATTGGCAGTCAGGCTGTTTGTCTCTCGGCCCAACACTCTGGTCCTCAGTGAAATATCTTGATAACCATTAATTAATGTCCTCGATCCCGATGAAACTAAGCTCCAATTAGTGTCAGAAATCATCTCGACGGCTTCATTTCATGGTGTTCAAACTGCATTTCTACTCCTCCGTCATATATCGTCATGCCAGTCGCCAGGAGAGGATGTTGGCTGTTAACTTTTCTGCAAACCACTGATATGTTCACATTTATAGGTGTCGTAGGTAACGTAACGTATTGAAATTTCTACAAAACGTGTCATATTACGTTCACGTTACATGTTAATGACCTGACTGTCATTGCGAGAGGTGGAGGGGATGGGGGTGGAGTTACAGACGAGTAGGTTGGCGAGCGAGAGACCACAGTTAGAGACGGTGTTTCAACATTTGTAAGTGTCAAACCACTGGATATTTTTAAGACCTCGGGACAACTTCAAGCCATGTTTGTGGCTACTAGAGAAGGTGTTTTAAACACGATCTTGGTTGGCCACAAAATATACAAAATAATATTTCTAACACCATATTCTCACCATGTACGTGCATTACATGGATAACCTGCCTGAGAGAAGTGGCAGAAGGAAAAGGATTCTGTTCATATATGTTTAAAGAGCATTATCGGTCATATCTGAATTATTTATATGCCCTCACCTACATCCCTGCTGCGTCGTAAGAGATTTCTGGTTTTCAACATGTTACTTAAGGGGCTGTTGGTGAGTTGCAAACCCAAGCTGGTTTGAACTTGTGAATTTTGTGGTCGGTGCAAATTCTAAAACTAAAAATCTGCAACTGGATGTCTCTTTTGGATGTCCTTGTTTTTCTGCACGAAAACACTGTGTTGCTGCTCATAGTAACATGGTCCTCTTGTGTCGAAAAGAAGAGAAGAAGAGATGAACGTGAACCGCTGGATTACGTATGTTCTCTTATTGTTCTCTCTTGTATTATATGTACTGTATTATATTATATGAGTTAACTTCTTCTTCTCTTTCTTCTTCTTCTTCTTCGTATATGTTTTTACACTATAAATATATACATTTTCTCAAATAGTTAAAGTATGAACAACATTATTGGGACTGCAACTAGCGATTACATTCATTAGATTTGATTAACAGATTAATCTGTTGATTATTTTCTAAATTAATTGATTAGTTGTTTGGTCTTGTTTGTGTAAAATGTGGGTTTTTCTTTACTCAATCCAAATAAGATAAGCTGAATATCCAAATACCTGACAACCAATCGATTCATTGTTGTAGCTCTAAACAAATGTATGTAAACTCTTGTAATATAGTATTAAAAGTGCTGCAGATTATGTCCAAGAGTCCCTCAAAGTAAAAATGTTGTTGAACAAGAAAAGACAGACGTCCTTTTTCAACCCCCAAAACTCCTCTCGTCTCTGATGTGTCACCCTGTCATCTCCGCTTCTCGCAAACTCTTCCTGACATCTAACCTTTCAGTACAACAGAGCTGAGTCCTCGGGGTCAGAGGTGCGACAGGAAGAGGTGGTGAACAAACCTTGTTAGTCTCCTCTGTCATTAACACCCGGGCTTCCCGCTGTGCTCTCATAATGAAGCTGCTCTTTTCTACAGCCTCTCACTGTGATTCAACTAACTGCCCTCACACTGGCAGCGCTCGAGAAACTGACTCAAATGTTCACAGCTAGAAAGTTGAAGTGTGTGTGTGTGTGTGTGTGTGTGTGTGTGTGTGTGTGTGTGTGTGTGTGTGTGTGTGTGTGTGATAGAGAGAGAGAGAGAGAGAGAGACAGAGAGAGAGAGAGATGCAGGGGGCAGGTGGGGTTGCGGCGGCTGGCTAGAGCTGTCATGGATGTGCCCTTTCTATTGGTCCCCTCCCCTCTCTAGACCCCTGTTACTGTGGCGACAAGGGGCCTTGAGTGACAGATGGTTGCTGAGGCGTGTCTGCGGTTGTTAAGAGTACTAAATGTGTCAATCACAGCCACAGATATAAAGAGCTTAAAGGATGTATGCATGGCCAAAAGAAACGGGAACCGCAGTGAGTTCAAGTGTAGAATATGGACACAAATACAATTGATAATGTCTCGAGGAAATAAAGTACGTAAGGTTTCACATGTTCAGTAAAAAAAGGATGGATGGATGGATGGATGGATGGATGGATGGATGGATGGATGGATGGATGGATGGATGTGCATAATGATTTTGCAACTGGGAACCAATTCCGCTCTTATATAACTATTTCAGTAAAGAGTCCAGCCCTTTATCATTAAATGAGAACATATGAGCACAGGGTGGATAAGGACAAGAGCATAAAGATTTCCATTGACTGATTATTTATCCCTAAACAAACTGAATAAACAAACTCGTCGTTTTCATGACTGAATAACCTGAATAAACAAAGTGAAACAGTATGAAACTGTGTCTCTATTTGGCAGACCCTGCCACTCTTCTAGGTGTTATGAAAAACATAAATATTTCTGAGTTTACCTCATTAATATTAATAATAAAACATATAAAAATTCTCAGATTGAATTTCTTCTCAAAAACTACATAGTGCCCCTTTAAATAAAGGAATATTATAACAAAGTTGGCCCTGCTTGTTTGATAAACTGATCAAGACTGATTTTGATGGTTGGTTCATTATGTATGCAGAGCCTACATGTCACTCACAAGCAACAAACTTCCATGTATCCAAGACCCTTTAAATCAGACTGAATAATTAAGTAATATCAGACTTCTCTTATAAATTACTCGTGAAAAATGAGAACTGTGGGAGATTTTCTTCTGTATCAAGCAGTAAAAAGTTGTTGCAGGACGTGTTTGACTTAATTTTTCTCATTTGACATCACACGTCCTGCGATATATTGTGCATATAAACGATATAGTGCGCAGCCCTAAAGTGGACCATGTATAATGGACTACTATGGAAACTGCACACTGGAAATTCAGCCAGATGATCGAGCAGTAAGTCAGACGAGACTAACATATTCAGCCAAACAACCCCTCTTCCTCTGCACTCTCTTTGCTTCTTTCTGTTACTATTTCTCCCAAGAGCTGCCCTCGGCTGATGAGACGTCGAGACGTAAGTGATAGTGACATGTCCGACCAATCAGATGAAGCTAACGTGGATTGAACTCTCTGTTCTTTGACCTGTCTGGACATGTGACGCAGAGGAGGATAAAGTAAACGTACACTGACAGACAACAAAACAGAGTCCCGAACTCCACAGCCTGTGTAAACGTCTGATCTTGAGGCCGACATTGTAATATAAACCCTACATTATATTTTACATCTTACACAAAGAGCAGGGTGAAAGAGGAACCAAGACTTTCACACTGCACTTTCAACACCATATGGTACGCACACACAAACGCACACACACACACACACACACACACACACAGACCACAGAGCATGTGTACACAAGAGCACTGAAGTCAAAGGGAACACAAACCGAGGTTCTTCCCCGAGGCTCTCCATTGAGGACTTGTTGAAAAGGAGATTCCTCCACCATGATGTCAGCCCTTCACACACTACACCCAGTGGTACACACACACACACCCACAGCACACATACACACTTGCATTGACAACGAGGATGATTGGAGGGGGAGCTGTTGGCAATGACCAATCAGCTTACAGTAACACGTGATGACAGCAGGTCTATCTCCTCTATCTTCCTTTCTCTTCCCAACACCTCCTCCTCCTCCTCGCTGCGTGTCTCCGTCTTTACATCCTCCACCTCCTTCCAGCTCCACCTGGCATGTCTCCCTCTCTATCATGTCACATCTTCTCCCTCTTCCTGTCTCTCTCCGTCTATCTTCCTTCCTGCCTGCTCTGTCTCATCCTGTTGCTCCGGGGTGTTTTGTTGTTGTCTCGGTCTGTTTCTCCATTTTCAGTTTCACTTCAAAAAACAAAAGCCATTTAATAAGAAAGCAAACAACGACGACACTGCGATGTCGGGTCAAATAATAATCATATATGAATGACAGATAAATTCAGATTTTTCTCACCTCTAATCTGCTGGATATGAGGCATTTTATGTTGCTTTGGGACAAATTGCTAATATAATAGTTGGAAATGGAAAAGCCCTCAGGCTGCACTTTTAATCAAAGTGCAAACAAGCACACAGTATTAATGTTTTTCTTTTAGTTGTCTTTATCCAGGTTTTTACTGCTGTGCTGTCTTCTTTCTCTTATTGACAGATACCAAAACCAAAACTGCCAAATGAATAAAGAATAAATGTTGGCAATGTATGTTTCTGAACAGAGTTCATGTTTTCTTGAAACTTTAAACTTATTTTTGTTGCAACTGTACTTATGATCTGGTTAGGTGCAAAACCACGAGGCCCAGGCTAGCTGGTTAGCATGCTAACTTTAGTAGATATATCTCTTCAACACAATACATTGACCTCAAAACTGTTATTTCTTCACATTCTGTTGATAATTTTAGTTCAATGTTGAATGTTTTAAACTTAAATTCTTACGTACTGCACCTTTAAGTCATTTTTCAAGCAAAACTGTTGAATATTTGCTGATTCCAGCTTCTTAAATGTGACGATTTGCTGCTTTTCTTTTTCATTTATGATGGTAAATGAACAGTCTTTGGGTTTCCGACCCAAAAGCAATTTGAAGAAGTTACTGTAGGCTCAGGAAAATTGTGGGGAGCATTTTTTGAACATAATTGAACGATTCATTTATAACGAAAATGATCTTTAGTTGAAGCCTGAACCTAAAGCTCAACTAAGCTTGTTTTTTCTCTCTTTTTAATCTCAGCAGGACGCCTGATTAGTTGTAGTGAAGTGCTTTAAGGCTGCTTAGGTATTATATGGACTACAAGTCCATGCAGGGGGAGGAGTAAATTTCCTCCCAGCAGCACAGCGGTAGACATTTACCGAGATTTAACTGTAGACTTGGGAGTCTTACATCAACGGGAACACGGCACAGAGAGAGACAGAGACGGAGAGGGTGAGAGTCAGAGAGTGGCTGAAAATACTCCTGACACTGAGTAACTATTTGTTTCATTTCTCCCCTGGTGTCATTACTGTACACAACTCCTCTTCCTCTACTGTACCATCAACTCCGCTTCCATTTGTTCTCCAGACCTCTGTAAACCTGACACCTATAATTACCTGGCTAACTTTATTTAACTGTGTGAATTAAGTAGGCGTCACTGTGGTTGGGGAAAACCACACGGATGTAGTCATATCCACTCAGGGAGAGTTCGTTTATGTAAATGTATGCAGCACATCCTCGCAGCACAGAGTCACGTGCCTCTGATAAGCCACTCTTGATTGACACGCACATGGACAGCCTGAAGGTATGAGCAACATAGAATCAAATAACCCAATAGTGTACGATGTTAAAACAGGTAAATGAGGCTGACAATCAAACTCCCACTTCATGCATCACTCTTTCTTCAATGTGGAAATTAGAGGGAAGCTTCAGCAACACCCAAAAACTACCTGCTGTTTTCATAAATAGAGCATTCAGTAGCACAATCACGCATTATTAATGAGTGGACACTGTTTTAACCGTGCACATCAATCTTTTCTTTCTGTAGATGTTTATTCAAAGCTTGCACAGCAAAGTCCGCTGCAAAAATCTTAGGATTTCTGTTTTGCTTATTGTCTGAAAATAACACTTGTCGTTCTCTTTAGTAGTCTGGAAATTACACACATTTAATCTGCTAAAAATCTATAATTTTGTACACAAGCGTTAAGGTTTTCACGAGGCTTTTAGTGAAGATGCAGTGTATGGTCATCCATCAATCCACTTAAAAAAATCATTTAAAAAGATGCTGATGTAAACTCCAGACCTGGCCTGAAATCCTCATGATTTTCAGTTTTCTGCACATCCATGGGCGCTCTGAATACAGAGACTAGTAAAAGATTATTCGGCATACTTCAGTGGTGCCAGTTTGCCAACATGTGCAGAAATACAGGCTGAGAAAGTAGTCTCAGTGTTGTCTAAGGGATACGTGACCTGGCTGATTGAAACTTCATACAGAGAGCGCTCTGTAAGCAGAAACAACTCCGACTACACAAATCAAAATTAATGACTAAACACGTGCAAAAAATGAAACAAAGCTGTGCTTTTAACCATGCACATCAGTCTTTCCTCTCTCCAGATTTTTATTCAAAGCTTGCAAAGCATAGTCCACTCGCCTCTTGTCTGAAAACAACACTTTTCTTTCCAATTGTTTGGAAATTCAAGATATTTAATCTGCCACTTTTGCACGCAGGCATTAAGGCTTTCACGAGGCGTTAAGTGAAGATGCAGTGCATGGTCCGCAGCACATCATGTGTTTAATGGACAGTAGAAGAAACCTGATGTGGCTCACACTGATTTATTTTGAAGACCATCCAGCGAAGTCGACTTCTTCATGCCATTAGCCTCTCTTTGTCGGTAGTAAGCTGCAAGCTACATTACCGAGCTAATGAAGCCTGAGTTGTTCAGTTTTTGTGAGCAAGGGGACGAGCTTCATCAAATGATGAGCCAGCAACTGATTTTCTTCTCTCTTCCACAACTGGAGACTGTTTTTTCTTTTTTTTTTACATGCTACATGCCTGTAAACCATGCTGGCTTGTGTAGCCCGTTTGATGTGCGTCTCCAATAAATTTCCAGCAGGCTAGATGATGCAAGACGCATTGCTGCTTTCCAAGTCGATACGAGAAATTACATTTTTAATGGAGCTCTGGGTAATGTATAATGGAAGCAAATGTGACCACGAGTTGACGCCACAGATTTATCTAAAACATAAAAACAAAACTCTTAAAGATGAATGCTTTTGCCGAGTAAATGAGCCAAGTATGAATCTGTGAAGTGCAGCCTTCTGCACAGGCAAATGTTCCCCAGAAACTGTAATTATTCATCTTCATACTAACTGTGTATCGAGTAAAATGCTGGTTTGATTTGTCGAGCACGGGTTTAACAAAATAAAAAATAAGAATAGCTGCATTTGGTTGCGGTCACAGAGAAGAATGGCATCAATAATGTCTACAGTAACACTTGTACTTAAAACACCTTGGGGCTGATGCAGGGTCCTGTTGTTGTCCAGGCTGTGCACATATGGCACCTAGATGAAACGTAGGGGGGGAAAAGATGGAAGAAACCTCAGGAAGAGCCACAGAGGAGGGATCGCATGTTCAGAACAGAACAACAAAATCACAGTTTACAAATTGCATTGACAAAATATCTGATAGAAATCATAATATATGTAAAGCGTGTGGATCCAGGAGACGATCCACACGCTTTACATATATTATAATTCGTATCAGATATACTGCACTTGTGTTGCTCCTGCACGTCAAACTATCTGCTGTTTCTCACCGTCTCAAACAAAGACACACCTCCTGCACTGTACGTGTGATTAATTGATAGCATGTACTGTATAGGTTGCCTGCAGTCGTTAATTTAACACTTCATTACAGCTCGTTAGGACGACAGGGAAAAACTCTCAGCTGATAATTAACGCAGCCAATGGGAACGCTTTATCTGGAACAGGTTATTCTACAGAGACGTAGTTTTACAGAGCACAGCCTCGTATATGGAGAGCGGGACGACAGCACCGCTGGCTGAGGCACTTAGATACACTGGTGTCACTCACATTCAGCGGTCCACTGATCTGCCATCATTACACCTAATCTCTTTTGTAATGTGAACATCCTGTTGATTTTAATGAAGTTCACCCTCTGAAAGATTGTCTTGCCCCGCACATCTTTGTCTCTGACACATCAAAGAATTAATTTGTGCCAGCAATGCAGTCACGTCAACTCAAGTCGCTGTTTTGATGACTTGACTGAGACTAAATGACCTGAGACTCGACTTGACTTGAGACACGATAACTCGAATTACTTGTCTTGTGCTCATTTTTATGTTTTGAGTTTAATTTTATAGTTTTTTTTCCGGTCTGTCTGTCTGTCAGTATTTTACTATTTCAAAGTGATGAGAATGAGAAGAAATTAAGAAAAACACAAGCTTTTATAAATGTATTTGTTTTTCTGATTACAATAATTCTACCAAATATCACATCATAAAATTATAATACATATCCAATTCAGTGTCATTAGTTACTAATTGGGCAAAACTGGGCAATTTTGTAAAGACCGCTGGGGAAATCATTGGGACCCAGTTACCTGACATCACCACTGCTGCCTATGCATCATCGGAGACAATTCACACCCAGCTCATCACCTCCTGCCCTCATTACTTGAATCACATGTCTCGTAACATCTGAAAAAAATCAAACTGTTTGCACTATGTTTATTTGCAGTACATTGCACATTACTGTATAGAAATTGGTCCATTAAAATGAAGTTTAGATGTACTGCATGGAAGAATTCCTCTTCATAGAAGAAAAGAAGATTTATTTCATTTTAAATCACCACAGCCTTTCAACTGCTGAGAGATAACAAGCTGAAATCTGAAAAGATGCATCCCAAAAACAAAACTCAAGGACTCAAGTGGGAAAAAAAAGAATTATAAAGCAGAATTTGTCTTCAGTCCGAGCAAAGAGAGTTGAAAGAACATGGATCAGTCACCCTTGGGCTCCTACTTTACTGTGAAAAATTGAAGGTAAACCTGAGCAGAGAAATACCTGAGAAAAGGTGCACCATGAAATCTTTTCATTCTTGACTTGGATCAGAGCAGATCATTTTTATACGCAGTACTGAAGAGAACACATTTGCAAGGTTTAAAATTATTCATTCAAACCTACCACAGTGCCAAAAATTGAGCAGCAAAGGTAGCTTCTCAGGATCAGACCAGTTCTTTGTCATCTTTATTCATTTGAAAAATCAAAATCTACCGCCATTGTGATTCAATTTAACTACAAACATCAAAGAACCTCGATTCTGGTTCTTTCACAGTAATCCCTCTTTATAATAGATGAAACCTGGTCTAACACGTTTTAAATGGTTTGAGAATATTCAAACAGTCCCTCAGCAGCAGAGGAGTGAATAGTAAATTTAACAAGTTCCCTGATGAAAGTCTCTTTTCTGGTGTGCGTACTCAAATCTATCTTTTTGGGGACTGTTTTGAGTTTTAGAAAACCTCTTGGCTGGTCCTTTTTCGATGTTCGATGTTCCATTTTAATGTCGCAACATGGTTTTAGGGCTAAGGTTGAGTTCAGGCTCGCCCCAACTTGTGCCTCCTGTGTATGAGCATGCAGAGGTAGCCATCAGTTTCAATAACAGATAATTAACCAGTGTTGTTTGAAAACCCCAGAAGGATGTTTAAAAACACTTAGCGTTACTCTGAAGGTCTTTGTAGAATCCTCAAAGTCTCTATTAACTATCTGGATAAAAAATAATCTCTTCTCTGAAAGATAAAAAAAGGTTTTAACCCGTTTCCTCAGCGGCAACTCTGTTTCCAATCCTGCTGTCGGGCTGACACGCTTCTGATGAATTAGAAACAGAGGGAGGGGGTTTTAAACTGTTTATGAGTTTATCAATCATCACCAGCTAATTATCTTTTAGAGAAACTGATGGTTATCTCTGTGACCCAAATATATGTTCGTACATGAGATCTGTAACTGTGGTTAAGTTGAGGTTTGCCAAAGACTGCCAAAGAATTAAAATTCAACTGATTACAAGATATAAAAAAATACGACTGGTCATTAAGAACATAAACAGTAACGAATACCTCAAGAAAAAGGAATGATGAAATGCTGTATCATACTGTTGCTCAAGGACTGCTTACCCAGGGGGGCAATGGGATCGGTGTGGAGAAAACCCTTAGTGCATGATTGAGTTTGTACTCGTCGTCAAATCTAAACACACAGACATGATACATATATTTTTATATTCAGTAGAGATTACACTTTCTGAGGATATCATTATCTTGTCTGTATGTCGCAAACAAATTATCATAATTCCACTTGGAAATCATAAGTAAAGAAGCCCCTGCAAGCTCCAGAACTTGCCTTAGAAAACTCATGTTTTAAAGTTTTCTTCGTTATAAATATAAACCAGCGACAGTTGTCTGCACATCCATGGGTACACTTATAAAAGGGAACTGGTAATAGCTAATTCAGCATACTTTTAATGGTGCCAACTGGCCAAAATGTAGAAAAATAGGCAAAGAAAGTAGTCTCAGTTCTCTCACAGAGAGCAAAGACTTCGAGCAGCTCTGAAAAATTCCACAGCTGCAGTCTTGGCCAAGATTTATATTGTTATGTTGTTTATTCTTTGTTTTCCGGGCTTGATTTTCGTCAAAATAGCATGTGTGTGTGACACTGTTTTGCAGCTGACTTGAAAGTCAAACAACCATCACTTCAGCATTCAGCATTGAGTTATGGCTAAAAATAAAAAAGATCAAACAGCAAACTTGGATCACCACCAGCACTGAATCTGTCACCATAGTACAGCCAACTTTGTTGCCTTTTTCCCAGTAGATTTTTTATTTTCTCTCAAGCGCTTTTGGCTTCATAGACAGAGAGTCATATAAAACATGGGAAGATGTATGATAAAAGTCTAAGGCAAGAGTTACGTGGTGTAAGACAACTAGTCTAACAGGAAGTCCACGAATACAACAGATGGAACAGCCTTGATCCAATTTTGCTGCAGAGTTACGGTAAAAAAGACGCCAGCATTTGTGAATGTAAAACCATGACAAAAGTTATTGTATAACAAGAACACGAACAGCATAAATAAAACCTGACCGACTCCTGTGACGTTGTCAGTCAGCGAGCGAGCGAGCGAGTGTGTGACGGAACTGATGATATGGTGAAATAATCTGGACCGTTTCAAATCCTCCCTCTTTGGGAAAAGTAAACAGTATTTTTCCAGTTTTTAAGCAAATCTCCATTTCAAAGTGCACAAAATGCATAATTTTGTGCCCCCTTGCACCTTGTTACTTTGAAATGCTAATGATGGTTCATGCTTGGTGTCTGTGTGTGTGTGTGTGTGAGTGTGTGCATGCGTGCGTGCGTGCGTGCGTGCGTGCGTGCATGTGTGTGAGACTGAAATATGTGGCAGAGTGTGACTGGTTTGTATAGCCTTGCTGTTGACTGAATGACGTCTTCAGCTCTCATTTGTCCCATTTGCTCTCATTTGTCACACACACACACACACACACACACACACACACACACACACACACTCCCAGATCACACACTCTCTCTCCTTCTCTCTCTCTCACACACACACACACACACACTCTCCAATGCTCCATATCTATCTTGATGTACCAGGAAGGTGAGCGCTTCAGCAGCCATTACTCCTCATATATCAAGTCATGCACTTCGCCGCCTCCCAGGCTATTACACCTATACATCTCACACACCCACGCTGCTTTTATCTCTGCAGTTACCCGGGAGAAAGGTCACGACCTATGTAGGGTTCATAAATCATGCGGGACGAGCAACTCTGATTGGCGCGTCCACATTTATGAAGGGGCGGAGACTGACCTTTGTGAAGCGTGGGTCACTTATAAGGGCCTGCGATATAAAGCGGCGGTAAGCATTATAAGTGCATTATGCTCGCTCTTAATGCGAAACTTGTAAAGATGGAAAAAAAGGATGAGTACGGAGATGGGGTAGACGGAAGGATGGGGCTTTTCCGATGGCAGTTTCGACTGCGCCGAGTCGAACCACACCACACTGATTTGCATTTCCATCACCACTTTAAATGCGCCAAATTCAGCCGAGACAAGCAGAGATGGACCCTCTCCCGATAGGGGGAAAGAAAGCCGTTTAAAAGTCTTTGTGTGTTCAGCTCTCAGTAGTTTGTAGCTTTTAACAGAGTCTCTTTAATTTCTCTCTCTGTTTGTACTCTCAGGTTGCTTCATCTTGTTGTTTCATCATGTTTGCTTTCAGCTGTACAGGAGTCACAACCCAATGAATGTCGTATGTTTCTGCATAATTCATATGTTGAATCTTTACGTTTCTTTAGGTTTTCATTTTCATCACCTTATCCTGTGCTTATGATCTGGTTAGGTTCAGGCAAAAAAACACTTCGGGTTCGGGTTAGAAAAACGGCATGTTTTGGCTTAAATTTCCTGATTCTTACTTCGATTCAATGCCTTGAAAAATATCAATATTTGATACCATGTTCGATACCAGGAAAAACTGACACAATTTTGACATGAGAGAGTGAGAAAGTACATCTGGTATCAGTATCAATACTGTGGACAATGAGTATTGAAAGTTTCTAATATTCAGTATTGGTATGTATCGATATTTTTGACACTAGCTGGAAGTTACTGTTGATGAAAACCCATATTTTCCTGATTTTGCTGCTTCACAATAAAGCTTCTAAAAAGCAAAATAATGGGGGACTTTTATTGTGAAGAATATACAGGACATTAAATGCATTTCTTAGTGAATTAGCGTCACTTTGTTAGCAGCTATTCTTCAACAATAAGCTAGGAGGAAGAGCATTTAGAGCCTCTGGCGACTAGTCACAGACATGGATCAGCCAGTTGCTTAACACATTATCATCGCACCTTCAAGCAGGAAGTCCTGTTGTGATGAAGATGAAAATCTCTGCGTGCAGGGCTGATGTGCTGAGTCCAACTGGGTTAATCCCAGCCAGCACATGTGTGTGGAAAGGCCCCATTTGGGACACCTCGAGCAGCTCAGTCGTCCTCCTGGATCCAATTTTGTGACTTTGCTGGTCTGTTCTGTACACGCAACAACTGTTTCACGTCTGCCCATCCAGTTTCCTTCCATTTTTTTCCTGCTAACAGACTTTTTAGGGGGAGAGTTTTTTCTTTACTCGTATCAAGGGTCGAAGGATAGACATTATCGATCACTGTACAGATTGTAAAGCCCCATTCAGGCAATGTGACTTGTGATTTTGGGCTGTATAAAGCAAACTGACTTGACTTGAAGGACAGAATACTGAAATAGAAACAGGAAATATGTCCGCCAGAATGAATCTTAAGGTAGTTTGACTTCTTCTCCTCCTGTATGACCAGATGAGTCAAGTTGGGTCTGATGGTTTTGAAGCAATATTTCACTCTCCAGACCTCTACCCTCACTGTGACTTCTATTCCGTCTTCACTGTGTAAAGGATGAATTCTCTATATTAACATTTATACTTTTGGTTTCTAGTCCTTTCAGGGCTTTGTGTGTGTGTTAGGGATCTCTCTTGGCAGCCGGATGAAGAGACGGCTCAGCAGGAGATGACAGTGAATAGCAAAAAAGGGGAGAAAGGATAGATGTAGCAGTTGGGGGAAAAAATGGTGGTTTATCTACAGAGTGTGTGTCCTTGGGGGAAGAAATAGTACGAATGCCAAAATGAAATGTGATTGCCAAGCGATCCCCAGGAAGTGCAGTGCAACGGCACTGAAGTAATGAGCCCAAATGTAGACAAGAAAACAATGAGAATTGCCACATTATACATCTGGGAACTCATTTATAAACACTGCGTATGCACAAAAAAAGGTCGGTTTGAAAGATGTATACGCCACTTCTGATGCAGAAGATGACACATTTGACAAGAGCATGTGTGCAGCTATGAGTTACACAACAACAGTGAAGTCGTGAAATAAAGCTGAATGTTTTAATGAGCCATCTGACACAGCTCCCTCCAAATCAAATAATTATACCCTGTCATGGGAGACATCTAAGGCTAATCAGTGTTTGCTTGTTTTTGTTTTAGAAAATGACAAGCAGCTAATGAAGTGTGATGTGCTCTTATTAACTTGATCTCTTATTCTCTGTGTGAGGGATTACTGAAACCTGCAAAGATGAGACAAATTACACGTAACAATTATTTTCCAAAAACCAGAGCAGCTCCCTCATGGTTGACTAAACTATTAATCGATGTGAAGAGTCCAATTCGACCGAGTTTTCAACAGTCGCTTAGTTGCAGAAAGAAATCTTAGGGTCGGAATGAAAGTGATACGAGGTGAGTAGCAACATGGACCTTTTCTCTTGTAACGTTACTCACTGCTGCTAACTGTTGCTGCCAGTTAGCTCAGTTAGCCCTGCAGCTAACCACAGGCAGGCGAGAGGGCAATGAAACCAGAGAACATGGGTGGACACAGCCTCCGAGGCCAACCAAGGCCAAAGAAACGACTCATAGTTGACTAGGAAAATCTTTAGCACTACCACAAACATACATTTTTTTTTACGAGAAACAGCTATCCCACATTAATAGTTTGTCTTTGTAGTATAAAGTATAAATTTCACAAAGAAATAGAGGAGCAACAAGTTTTGATGAGATGGCACAAAGAGTGATGTAGGGAGGATTGTGAGGGGAACCTCAGGTGAGCTGTGTCCCTGCTCTGAAAGCTGATGAGCCTCCTTATAAACTACTCTGTAACTCACAGCACACTGCACTGCTGTAACCAGCTGCTCGCTATATCTGGAGAGTTTTAAGTTAATTTGCGGCTGCTATGAGATCTCTACAGTCCTACTCCAGTCATGAATATGCATGTTTAAAACAATCTTTACAGGAACGGTGGGCAGATACTGTCATGGTGTTATGGTCACCACAAACATGCCCAAACTGGAATGCACCTGGTCCAACATGATGGACTGATCAGTCTCAATGCCAACATTATACAATATACTAACTGAACTCAGAAACTCTGTTGATTTGCACATGAGTGCTTGCGTGTGTAATCTATGCACAGTTTCATGAATTAAGCCCATGGTATCTCCTTTAAAACACATTCTCGACTCGACTTGCAGCTGTTCTGTATGTTTTTAATTCAAAAAGGCGAATTTTGATAAAAATCAATGAATTTGCAGCTCTGGAGCAGATATCAATCACAGATATTAACAGAAATAATCCATTATTTTATTGTTAAAAAGACAAAAACCTACCACCTCTACATCATTACTAATACTCTTACAATAATAGGTGACTTGTACTAAGCTTATTAAGGCTATCCAAAGATTCACTTCTGTGTGTGTGTGTGTGTGTGTGTGTGTGTGTGTGTGTGTGTGTGTGTGTGTGTGTGTGTGTGTGTGTGTGTGTGCACGCTAGGTGTCACAAATGTGTGTGACACCCCAGAGAGCTGACTGGGAGACGTGGAGGGATTGGGTAGCAGCGTGTAATGACTTTAGGGGATGAGGGGTGGGCTGGATCAGGTGGCACATTAGGTGGGTGGACCGCTAGCACACACACACACACACACACACACACACACACACACACACACACTTGCACAGGAATAACACAGGCAATACTCACAGATATAAAATATACAGCAATGCATACCAACTGACAGAGGCAGGAAGACACACATGAAAGTCGTTCATACACACACACACACATACATGACAAAAATGCGATTTCCTCCCTGACCTTCTGCTGACTCGTCTTGACCTGGCAATAACCCCAAACCATTAGCAGACAGCACACACACACGCACGCACACACACTCGTATTCTCAGCTGTTCAGCTCATTCAATCCTCCCCAGTGTTCAGCTGCTTCACTGAGCTGATTTCTCTCCACAGTGTCTTCTTCACAGCTCTATCTGAGCCTCCGTCACTCCACATCTCTCCGGGGGATTTTCTCTCTTGCTGCCACTGCATTTTATACAGCTGTTAATTAACCAGTCCCACTGAATGCTGCCGTTTTTTTTCTGAGAGAGAAGCACAAAGTAAACATAAAAGCTGTAGAGGCCATTACCTTTGCGATCACCTACAGTTAATAACAGGGCTGGAAGTGAAGTTGCTATCTCCGGATTTGAAACGGCAGATGAGTTGACATTGTCATTCTCTTTTGTTCTCAGCTCTATTATCTTCCATTGTCGAAGGACACAAACAATATTAGACCTCGATGTGACTGACTGTCTGATCTTGTCTTGTCTGAATGGACATAAAACGTATTAATTACAAGTGTTTCTACTCATAATTCATATTAAATGTGTCTGTACTCGTGTATGTAGTGTACAAATTGCTGCTCTAGGGAGTCACGACTAATCCTATTACTTCTGAAATGAGTCCCGAGTTCTTAAAACTCACATATTCTGTCTGTATCTGAAGTTGTTTTATCATTTCCGACCCGCATACATACTGTACACACACACAGGACGCTGCTCAGTGGATGGATATGAGAGAGAGAGCTATCAGTAACAAAGACAAATATTCATCAAATCCCACCAGACAATGCATAATTCATCACATAGGGATTTGAATTATATATGTCGATAATCAAATATTTATAGTATTTGCGTTTTTTTCTTTTTTTCAAGAACTCGCTCTGGATGTTTCTCAGGATTGGCTTGACGTGACAGAGGGGGAAAAAAGACAAGAAGTAAAGTGGGATTAAGGACAAGATGATAAAAAAAAATACATTTTTTTTCCCCATGAAAGTTCGTTTTTAATTACTTTCCTGCACACCTTCTTCATGAATGTATTCTCTGTGTTTTGGGACTTTTGCTTAGGTTAATTAGAGGCTAAAAAAAAAAGAGGATGAGGGAGTTACTGACTGGGGCTCAACCACTGTAAGCTGACACACACACACACACACACACACAGACACACATATGCACACACTTGTCATCCAAGCCCACCTCATGTTCTGACAAACAGATCTACATGATGTCTTTGGATTTCCAGCCAAGAAAACGCAGGTGGGCGAAATAATGGGAACACAGAGTAATAGAATATGTTTCAATCCGATGTGATGGAGCTGCAGCGAACACAACCTCTGTGATTCTATAAGATGTACACGTTTTTTTGTCCACCCTTGTTGAAATTGCCCCACTGAATAGTGGATTTATTTCTCCCGAAATAGATGGATTTGGTGAAGATAAGAAGCAGATTAACTCCGTGTGTGTGTGTGTCTGTGTGCATAGGTTATAATTCTTTTTAGAGGAGATTAAACCTTTATTTTGGCACACATCTTACTCAGAAATGATCCTTCTTACATACACACATCAACACACTCATGCGCTGTGGGGAGTGTGATCGGGAAGTGGGCCAAACGAGACGGATGGAGGGAAGTCGCAGAGAGAGAGAGACACTGAGCGCAGATACAAGGATACAGAGGCAAGTAGGACAGATGTAGCAGGCCACGGTGGGTCAGATAACGCCTCACTGATGGAGAGAGAGAGACAGAGAGATATCTGATCCTCTGATACGCTCTCTCTCTCTCTCTCCCTGTTTCTCTGTGTGTGTCTAGCTCTCTCGATCATGGAGCCACTGAGTCTTACAGTCGAGCATGCAGCTGTCAGCAGCTCTCCCTCTGTCTGTCTGTGGCAGCTCAGCAACACACAACCCCACCGTCACAAAGGGATTAATACCGTCTATTAGGGTTGTAAGGGTATTCTTTAACTTATTTAAAAAATGGCTTCATATCAAACACTGAATCATTGGTCAGAAATCTTACTGTAAAACCCAAGAGACTCTAAAATAACGTACTGATTTTGATGCAGAAGTGACCTCGACCTGTATTCTTTCTAACATCCAGCAGGGTGCTACTTCACTGGCTGCAAAAAGAAGTCCAACTGTATGTAAGATTATGAGAAAATTGCCCTATTTCTCACTTGATTTATTATATCAGTAAACACTTTCCTGATGAGTTTATGGTCTCAATCACTCGTTTCAGGTCTTCTTCAATACAGCATGATGTTCATTTTGTAAATTATGGTCCTATTTAGAGTAAAATACGCTTTAGGGCGTGGCTACCTTGTGATTGACAAGTTGCTATCAAGGTGCGTCCTCAAGTTCTCAGTCAGATCCAGTCATGGATATCTGGATACAGCTTGGGAGGCGGAAAGCTGCTCAGTGGCACAAGCTCAACTTCCAAGTTATAAAACTACCCGGATCTTCCACTGTTATCGGACCAAATGTCTCAAATTCAAAAAGGGCCATTTCTCAGGGATTGTTATGCTCAGAAAAATGTATCCACCATTTTAGAGCTGCTTCTTTTAAAATGTAAGCTTATGAAAAAAAAGTCTTGTTGGGCTACTCCAAAAGTTGGCTTCAAAGCCTGGTGCTCTTTCTGGGGACTTGTGTTTACTAAGATGTTCACCATCTTAGTTTAATGTGTTAGCATGCTAACATTTGCTATTGAGCCCTACCCACAAAGTAGAGCTGAGGCTGATGGGAATGTCATTGTGCTTGCAGGTATGGGGTCACGAAAATATCAAGGACTATCTTGTGGGGAACGTGGATGTGTTTCATGGCAATCCATCCAACAGTTGGTGAGACATTTGATGAGAAACCATAAATATGAACCTCATGATGGCAAAAGAGGAAAAGATCATCAAAGCTGTCTGTACAAAAATTCCCATCAATCCATCCATTAGCTGTCAAGATATGTCAGTCTGGCCAGAAGTTGCACACAGGGGCAGTGTGTTAAAGTGAACTTCGATCGATAATTAGAGCCAGCAGCTCAGTTCAAGCTTTTCATATCTAGTTCAACATGTCCATACTCAGTCAAGACTCACTCTATTTACACATTTTACACAGCTGAGTAGCTCTCTGCAGCCCTGGAGGTCTAACTATCAGCGATGAGAGTGACTGCCTGTCTGACCGACTGCAGTGGATAATTTCTGGTCAACTGCAGCTTGTGCTCTTTAACACAGAGCGGGCGCTAGAGACTGACTGACGCACACACACAAAGGAAAATTATAGCAGGGCTCAAGCTTTAAGGGCTGAAGGCTGCAGATCTGTGATGTGCTGTATCTTTTTAAATTTTCTTGGAAGCACTAGACTCGAAACTCGATAAGAGTCACGGTTAATGAAAAAACTCGATAAGAGTTCGTAACAAAGGAACTTGATTGGTTATAAAGAAGAAAAAAATAATTTGATAGGAGTCAATTTAAAAGGAACGAGATAAGAGGCATTCATGAGTGATAAAGGAACAAGAGGATTAAAGTGGGGATAGTGGAAAACTTGTGTCACTTGGGAATGAAACAGGGCATCCGTCACATGTGAGTGAACATCACAACAAGCAAAGACGTCTGCCAATTTAACAATGCTTTGTTTAGACGCAAACGTATGTACAGTATATTATGGCAAACACATCTGAATTGCTGTTGTCAAGCTCGATTTTGCTCCTTTTTACTTCCTATATCTAACTCTTACATGACATGTTCCTCCCTTTTCCTGTATGTGAAGGAAGATTCTCCTCAGTCACCACGAAACCAATTTAAATTAAGGTCAAATAAACATTTTCTGTATATTTTACATTAAAGACAGAAACGTACTTTTGGAGCTTGTCGCCAGATTCAATGTATAAAATGTAAAAATCAGCAGATCCATAAGTTAACAGAGATACATTAGAACTGATTGATAAAAAGGCCACATTAGAGCAACATAACAACTTAAATGGAGGTTAGTGCAGATGGAGTTTATCTACTGAACCAGTTCACACAAGGGAGCACCGTATACTGGGGATCAGGACCTCTTTCATTCTCCATTGCCTCAGTAATGTTCGGAAATGTTTTAATGAGAAAATGTTGTTCTTTTCCTCCGCGGGAAACGAAGCAGTTCATCTGGAATGGAGGGCGGATTACACAAAACCCTAATATACTGTATTTCAATTGTAGGATAATGTGCAGGGATGCTATAGAGGAACAATATGGGAGCAATAGAGAAGGAAGATTTCATGGTAAGAGAGTACGGGGGTTGAGGGGAGGAAATCACAAGTGAGGAATAAAAGTGTATTAAAAGGAAAGGGAAGGGAAGGAGCAGGCTGTGGTGTCAGATGGAGCAGGCAGATGGTTAGAGGATGCGTTTCCAATCAGCCTGGTGATGGGAGTGAATCCTCAAACACTAAATCCACAGAAATCTTTACAATCAAAACACACGGATATATCCTCACTACAGGCCAGCCTAAAAGGCTAAGTACACCCTCCTCTTGCCAAAAAAGCATCATGTTACTAACTCCCACTAACCAGCCAGAGTGATCCGAGCACTGCGGTGCTTCTTTTTCTTCCAGGGCAGACACTTTTAAAATGAGCAGGTTAGGTTTCAATTAGATTTTACGTTTGAATTTCTAATATTTCTCAAACTTTTTTAGACCAGGGACCACTTAGCCAATAAAAAAAAACTCACGGACCACCTCATGTTAACTTCCCAACATCCCCAAAAACAACTGGCCTACTTCAACTGAATATTACAAATTATAGCCTGATTAGTGGATTGATCTTCACTCTTGTTTACCAACCTGACTGCAGCAGAGATCCGAGGAGGTGACCTCCGCGCAGAAGGAAGCTAATGAATGTATGAATGTAGTCATAGATGAGCGGCTACAGCTAACTAAGCTAACTAGTCTGGCTAACAGCTCAGCCGAGGAGGGCACCATTAATGTTTTCTGCACTGTCATGAACATACGGCTCTCATCAAGAAGGTCTTTGGATCGACACTTCTGGAAATAGACATGGCTGTTGAGATTTTTAAATGTATTTTTTTGTCGCGTTATGCACAACAAGAGGAGTGCCATCTGGTTCCTTTATGTTCGAGAGAAGGCCGACCTCTCTATGGCCGATATCTGCAAATCTCAGCAACTCACAGCAAAACGATCTAGAGCTCCAAAGTGACACCATTCACAGGAAGTCAGTCATTTAAGGGGACTAAGGGATCCTAGTATCTCTTTGCATCTTAACAAAACAATATAATATTATATAATACAATACAACAGATGTTTGCTTTTGGCTTTTTGCTTAGTTTCAGCCTGCCAAGTATCAATATGGGAAAGTATCCCTATGGCTGAGGATATTTTGGGTGGAAACAGAACAAAACTGACACAACAGGTAAAGATCAGTGCATGTGAAGGAGCTGGAATGTGTGTCTCTGTCAGGTGTGAAGGGATGGGTGGGCTGTCGATGTCATCACTGGACTGCAGCTGCTTGTTGACATCATTACCAGAGGACAGCTGAGAGCAGCTGCAACGCCCCAGAGCCAGAGAGGGGAGACAGAGGGGAGTTTAGGTCATTGGACCAAACCCTTAACTCTCTTTGTCACTTCTATTTCTTCTTTTTCCTTCTTTCCTGTGTATCGCTCTGTAACCACAACCTTCCCGTTAACAAACTTTGGGAGTTTAACTTTGGGCCCTTACACACAAGCTGCCGAAAATACAGCGTGGAGAGTAGATTGTAGCTATAATTGTGGTGCAGTCAGTCTGAGGTGCAGTTGACCAACAAGGTTTACGTTTCACTCTCTCACACACACGCACACACATTATACAGCATGCTGTATGTTTACTATGCAATCACGAGGGCACAGAGCATTTGAGACAGACTGTAGCCACACACACGATGATCCAAGTAGAGTGTAGCGAAGAAAACTGTGTGTGTGTGTGTCTGTGTGTCTTTGTGTGTCGGAGTAGTCTGGCCAAAACCACAAAGCCAGGGGAAGCTACTGCTGCTACAGACGGACACATGCAGACAAACACACACGCATACACACACACACACCTTCCTCCATCTGTCTACTTAGCGGGTCAATCATAAGCTCATTCACGCAGAGAAAACGAGCGAGAGAGAGAGAGAGAGAGAGAGAGACTGACGGGATCCGTGCCCCGCCGGGACCAAGATCACATTCACATCCTCACTGTGTGAACTGTGCTGGTCCGAACCAGATTATACTGGACTGAAATGGGATTATAATGAACCGAACTGAATCATGTGGTTCTAAAACTGATTATACTGAATTAGTGGATTATACAGAACTGGATTATATGAGACAGATCAAGACTATGGCGGAGCGGGCAGGAATAGATGGCAGCGAATTAAAGGAGACTGAATCAGATTATATTGAACTGAACCTGGTTTTACTGCAGGAGAAGCCGTATAACTGTGGAATTACTGGTAATAGAATTTTAATAGGTTGAAATGGATTAGTTCGGTGTAACAGAGGTATATCAGCACAATGTCCTTTTGTTCCAGTTCACTCCAAGCCGCCCAGGTATTTAAAATTAACTTTAGTCCAGACTAAAGCAGGAAATGAATCAGTGTATGGATTAGTTGAACAGCAGAGAAATAATAGCCAGTTGCTTTAATAATCAATCAGCAGGTTAAGTCATTTATAAGGAATATAAAGGATTTGTGTAGGGATTTGTAGCTTATTCTGTATTATATCACTGTAAACTGCATATCAGTGTTGTTACAGTGGAGGTGAAGTGCGTCTGTAACTTCAGAAGGAATAAGATAAAGATACTCATCACCGTCACTTCTGGGAGAAACCCTGAATTTCTTTAGGTTTTGGACTTGAAAACGTCACCTTTGTCACTTCTTTGCAACACTGAAGGATAAGTTCACCCAAAAACCTTCAGGCCGATGGAAAGTCAGGTGAAGTTTCATAGTCCACAAAGCATTTCTTGATCTTAAGAGCAAAACAGCGTGGCAGCATTCTCCTAAACAACCAAAATAGATGGGGACTGTTTTGAAACGATATAAAACAACCAAAAAAAAGGGGGGGAAAACTATAAAATGGCTCCATACAGGCTGTCCGGCATAATCCAATTCTCTGGAATCGCAGATCCCAAATTGATCTGAGAAGGTGTCATTCAAACATTTTCAAAAGCCAAAATCTTCTCTGTAGCTGCGAAGCTAAAGCGTGTGCGCCCGCCCCGCCTGGAGTCGGTAAACCATCTGGACTGTGAGTTGATGGTTTGAATAATGTCTATTTAAATCAACTTGGGATATCGGAGCCTTGGGAGGCTTGGATTGGACCGACGAGCTGTATGGATCCGTTTTATTTTTGCTTTATGGTTGTTTTTTACATCCACTTCAGTTGTTTAGGAGAATGCTGCGACACTGTTTTGCTTTGAAGCTCCAGAAATGTTTCGTGGACGACGGACACGAGAGTGAGAAGAGAAATACTGAATTTTCATTTTCGGGTGAACCTCGGTGAAAAAATTAGTGGATTTAATTAGATTAAAATCATCAATCAGAAAGTCATTCTAATAATCAATAAATCATTTCAGCTATTTTAAATGCAAAAATGCCTTATATTAGCTTGTTCCAGCTTCTCATATATGAGGATTTCACACTTTTCCACTAAATTAGTTTATAAATTATGTATGTTCGGTTTTCTATGCAGTTTAAGGACGACACTTAGAGGTTGTTAAGGGCTTATTTCACTTTTTTAATATTTCATGGACTAAACGATTAATTGGAAAAATAATAGCCAGATTTTGCTGTTTTAATACTTTAGTTAACAGCTCTTAATTTAAGATAAATTATTAATTCAGTTTACAACTTATTTTATCCTCGTGTCATTTTATTTGGGAGACCAGGAGAAGTCTGGTGAGATTATTTTTTCTTACTATCAGTATCTCCCATGAGAAGATTAAAACCAGTAATGAAATTATTCATGTTTTCAGCCTGATATAACTTATTCCTCTTTGCCGCTGAGTATCTGGGTTAAACCACACACAATGGTGTCCTCTCTGTTAAAGTGTCCTGGAGCAGGACAGTAAATCCCAGGGTGCTGCTCAGAGTCTGACCTTCAGAAAACTCTAAAGCTCCCCACAGGGATCAATAGAGGAGCTTATCATCATTATCTGACATTAAATTGGTGGCGTTCATTATATTTCACTGCACTCTTTCTGGGACGGTGCTGTGAAATACCTCAGTCAGATGGCAGGTCAAACAGCGGCGGCCAAGGAGACACACACACACACGGTGGCAGCTCACATACCACATACAGGGAAGCCTCAACCCTGTGAGCACTGACCGGACTGGCTCCAAATGTCTCACACACACACACACACACACACACACACACACACACACACACACACAGATGTCTGTAGACCACCAGTGGGACACCAGACCAGCCCACCTGTCCACTCATGGACCCCAGTGGCTAAAGGATCAGTGTCTGTCGGTGTGTGCCGATGCAAAAGGGACAACACCGATCAGAACCAAAACCATTTTTATCTGCATCTGTGTGTGTGTGTGTGTGTGTGTGTGTGTGTGTGTGTGTGCCTCATGAGCCACGAGCCAGTCATAAGATTCAATTATGAAAAACAGGAGATCTTTATTCACGATTGACAACAGCAACACACACAAACATCTGCAGCGTTCAGAGCCATCTGTTGTTACAGCCTGCTCAATCAGCCCCTGTGTGTGTGAGTGAACGTGTGAGCGCGTATGTGGGTGTGCGTGTGAATGCCACATATCTTCCCGTTAGACATAAACCATTGTCTTCTGTGTGTGTGTGTATGTGAGAGAGAGTGTGTGTGTGTGCAGCTTGTGACTAGGAATGTAGCCTGTCTGCGAACAGGAATGTCAGTCAGCAGAAATGTCTTTGCTTTATCGTATTGAGAAGATGCAGAACTAAACTCTCACACACAGTCGGACTGATTACTGTCTCCACCAGATGGTAAAATAATATCAAACTATGTAGAGAGAGGGAGACTTTAGCCCATAAGATGTGGGGAAAAAAATAGATGCGTTCAAGAACACAGCGAGGAGTGCCTGTGTGATAATGGATGACATTTACACTAACAATGCGTCTTATTTCCTTCTGATAAACTCTTTATGGATTTAACAATGCAGAAGTAACAACACAGACAGCTGGAGCAAAAAAGTTAGCATCCCAAAAACAAGATCTTAACACAACACTTACACTTTGAAGGCTAAATCCATCAATAAATAATACTCCTCATTTAAAACCAGCAGTGATGAGATCAGTAATCTGTCTCCTCATCTCTGCCTCTGTTTTCAGTATTGTATTCTCTTTGATGAATGTGACGGCCAGTGACATTTTTTTTTTTTTTCTGGGCCAAGTTTCACACACAGCGCTAGAAGTCAAGGTTATGTAATAACTTTGTGTAGAGTGTGAGAGCTCTCTGCTCGAGGCACGACCGAGTCACACTACACTACAGTTTACTCAGATGTCATTCACAGTTCAGCTGGCTTAAGCAGGGTAGAAAAAGTCATTCTTTCAACTGTGATGGATGTGGAGCAGATTGTTTGATCGCGCACGACACAACTGGGGCTGCAGCTAGCAATTATTAATGACGAATAGGGCTGCACTGGATCATAAAACTCTTGGTTCGGATTGAGACAAGTATGACTTTGCTTTGCAAGAAACTTTTTTCCACAGTCTTAAATAAAACGAAACATTCACGATGTCAAATCTTTGAATAAAATCTTTAAAAAATACTAAAAATATTCAATATTCAGTTGTTAAAGTGGAACAATGATACCACCCATATGCCAACCCTGGCATATACTGTACAGCTACCTTATTGAATCCATCGTAATGAATTTATTATTTATAGATCAAAATCCTCGATTTGAACATTTGACATTTTTGCTTGAAAAATGAATGAAACAGTTCACTGATTATTAAAATTATCACCAGTTAACTGAGTGATTGCCTCAGCTCAGTTGGTTTTTCCTCAAATTAATACGTTTTTTAGTCTTTCAAGTTGTGAAAAAATGTTTTATTTTTTGTTAGACAGTCAAAAACACATAGATATTACATTTCAATTGGCTGGAAAAGGCAATGATTGGTATATTTGCTTGATAAATTACTTAAAAGGTCATCAAAGTTGTTGTTATCAACGATCTGCCTATCGTGTAAGAAGACCTTAACTTGAATTTGTTCAGATTTCTGTGTAGTATTTGCAGTAGTGGTGGGTTTCAGAGTCTTATATGTCCTTAATCTAATTATGTATTCAGACAAGAAAACAAATCTGTGAGAAGACTAACTACTTGTAGTTTTTGGCATGGAAACAGACAATCTGGAAGACATTAAACACCAGCAGAAATACCAGCTACATTATGAGCAACCGTCAACAAAATAAAAGCGTTGGCCTTAAAATGCCCTCATCAGCTGCTTACCACTGTGTGTATGTGTTTGCGCGAGTGTGGGTCTTTATGCATGCACCGAGGGACATGAGTGACTTATCTGGGACGGGGACATCACAGGGAACAACAGCGCCAGAAATTCAATTTTCTGGTGGCGATAGAAGAGGGAGCGGGAGCGTGACTGAATAGGTGTGACTGCAGAGGTTTTCCTTTAATACAGCCAAGATCATACAATACACAGAAGAACGGGCCGCCAGGAAGAGCCTTCCTGCTGACATTGTTTTATGTCTTGAAATGTGTGTGTGTGTGTGTGTGTGTGTGTGTGTGTGTGTGTGTGTGTGTGTGTGTGTGTGTGTGTCTAAAACTGCAGCAGCTGAATTCAGCAGATACAGAGGAGCACTGTAGTGTCACTCAAAACCAGAGGGAGCGAACAGAGGGAGAAAGAGAGTGCACACAACAAAGAGGAAATAAAACAGCGAGGCCACAGCAGAACTGGAGAGAAGACATTAGTCAACTGAAGAGGAGGGCTGGTATTGTAAAGTGTTTACCTTTTATTTTATCACTTACAGGCTATACATTAATTTAGTTTTCTCCGGGCTGTCATCTATAAGTGCACCTCAAACCCTGCAGCGCTGCACTGAATCATGAAGGCATCAAAACTTGGCGTGCTGCTGGACTTTTCTCTAATGGGTGAAACTTGGTCCGCAGGTGTAGTGTCGACAAAACACCTGTTGCAGCATCACTGTTTGGGATCAAATACTGTATAAATAGTGGACAGAGCTAAAGTGCTGTAAACCTACACTCTCTCTAATGTCCAGCCGGGAGCAGCTTCACTGGTTTCACTGAAGTCAGATTGTATGTAACCCCACTTCTCACTTGATTTATTACCTCAGTAAACAGTTTCCTAATGAGATTATGGTCTCAATCTTAAGTTTCTAGTCTTTAACATTGTTGATTAGGGTCCCATTTAGGAGTAAAATAGACAATAAAGCAGGGTATGATTTGGGGCTTTGCCTCCTTGTGATCGACAAGCGGCTACCACAGTGTTGGCTCAGTCAGATCCGATCGGGATATCCTTCCCAGCTCCGCCGTCTCATCCAAATGTGGCAACAACCAACACGGCAAAGGCTTCAAAACAGTAGTCGATAAGCCCAAGAAATTACACCATGAATGCATTATAGACCTGGATACTAGGGCTACTGTGCATATTCAGTGGGCCACATAACCAGGAAGTAAAGCCGGAAGCTTGAAAACATTTTTGGCGTATGCGCCAGGTAAAGCAGTTCCCATTTGACTGAATGGGTGCCATGTTTGGGTTCACCATCTAGTTCAAGCCACTCTGGCTATTTGCTGGTATGTTTTGGGAGCTGTTGTAAAATTAGGTGATAAAACATAAAAAGTAAAAGAAAACATGTTTGTTTGGCACAGACGACATCAAATGTCACAGCATCCTGATTTTAATAGTTTTTTCTGTGAAAATGAAAATTCTGGTGCAAAAATTACCATTCCCACTAATCGTAAATTTGTCAAAATGATCATAAAAGCCATATCGTGCAGCTCTAAGTACCAGTGAGGCTGTCGGAGCTATTGGCCACTGTGGGTGTTAAGAACATTTTCCATACATACTTCAAATCTCTGCTGCAGTGCTGCATCACAACTTAAATTTAGCCCACCACAGCAAAACATCCTGTACTCAAAATAAGAAATAAAAATAACGATAAGGGCCTCGGAGAGACAAAGCAGCGTCTCGCACTCACAGAGAAACTCGCCAGCTTCACAAAGATATGTAAACACACAGTGAGAGTCATGAGAAGCCAAGACTGGGACTATTGTTAAAGTCCCTAAAATATTGTCATTTGTCTTTGTCCCAGTAGTCACTCTTCAAAGTGTATGGTGAGGATATCTTTTAGGGCTGTTTGGAAAGAGGCAGAAAAATGCAGATTTTCTGCCAAGACGTTTGTGTGGGCATAACAGCTCTCACAAACATTATTTCATGCTTTTACTTGAGCTTGCAGCATCACTCGGTTTACAGTTTCAAAGCAAAACAGCGCATTACAGCCAATTAAGCAAGCGTCACTCTGGGTTTATTTTTGTCAAAAGTTATGTTATTGTATGGCAATATAGCCGAAACAGACAACTGCTTTGAAAAGTTTGCTCGTCATGTACTGTTGTTGTTGTAAGAGGCTGTGACATCTCAGGAAGCTAATTTCGTGAACCAGGGGGCACGGCGGTGGTGCTGGGCTACTTTTGGTATCTTCATGGCTGCAGGTGTGCAAAGTGTGAAATACAGGGTGGCATTATCACACATTCTCAGGGGCTGGTGTTCGGTAATCAGCGACAACAACCGCATCAGCTCTTCTCAGTCCTTGTAAAAAGCAGCACTCTCACATGACAGTTCGGTAACAGAGAGCGGAGAGCGGTTTCTCCACAGAGGAAACCTGTCTTTAAATATGCTGCCAAGGATAGGATGGAAGGAAGGATGTCTGGCTTTATCTTGCATTACTAGACTTACTAAAAGTAATGGTTACCCAATTTATTTGGAATCACAACGATCTGAACAGGAACCACATCTGCAGCTACAAACACTGAAGCTGAGGAAGACACATGAAATAAACATAGAATCAAGAACTGGGTGTTTTGCAAGTTGTTTTTGCTTTTTCTTAGATGATTATTAATGTCAATTTTAGTCCAAACTGACTGGATCTAAATGCATTTTTCTGTCAGTACTGCCGAAACAGGAACAAAACAAGTCTCTTCTTACGTTTGTATGCAGTGTTTCCCACACATACAGTTTCCTCAGGCTGCTGATGAAGAAAGCAGATAACGTTGAAGAGAGTACAAACAGAAAGGAGAGGCAAGCCGGTGTCCTAATTTAAGGTGGACAATTAAAGCAACACTCCTAAAGTTTGTTTCCAGTCTCCAGGTAAAGCTCTATTGCAACCATACATGCGAAGCTTCAGGCATTACTCTTGCCACTCCTTGCTTCAACAACCTGATGATGCAGGATAAAATACAGAAACTGACTGAGTGACTACAATGGTACTGAGTATTTCTGAAGCATTAACTGGCAGACTCTGTTAGACGCCGAGCTCTAAGCAACCGGTTTGATTTGCACAGGAACACAGAAGTTTTCTGGTTATTTTTCAACAGCCTGGCGCTGCAAGATTTAATCAAAGGACCCACGGTGGAAGGGAAAGCCTCGGAGCCGTTGTGTGTGACAACCGTTGGAAATAATTAAACACTGATCCTAACTCTGCCTTCCTTGCAAATTACCACACTGTGATAAAACTATACAATTTATCTGTGCAATTACATGTTGCAGCTGGGTGCTTCCGCAGCTCCTTTTAATATGAGTCACCAAAATAGAGAACAGACACAAGTAAAGAAAAATACAAATGAATATGTTTGTGTCTAACCTTCCAACTGGTAGCTTGCCAAACTGGTTGCAAAGCAGCTTCTGCCACTGTACAGTAGGTTTCCTTCCTATTATGGCACCGACACACTGATTTTTAATTTATTCCCAGTGGTCTGCTAATATACTGTGCACCACTTTGTCCTTACCAAGAAGCACAATGGAACTGGGGTACTGGGAAGAAGGGGTGCAAAAGATAAAGAGGATAGAAAGGCGTAGTGTGTTGATGAGGAGAGAAATGGGGTTAATGTGAGAAAGAATGTGTTTTCAGAGAGGAAAAGGGAAAGCCATGGCTGCAGGGTCTGACACTGTCCCAGTTTTACTCCAGTGCCAGTATCTCCTGTGGCTCTGAAGCACATTTCCACCAAGTTGATTAATGCTGCCAACACAACCATCGCCAGCATCTTTGAAGACCGGAAAAAAAACTCAGCTATGATGATCCACATAAAAATTTCTGTTCAACGCTGCTCCCAGTTTTAGCCTAGTTTTACTCTCGATTGTCGTAGAGACAAACAGTTCTGGGACGTGTTGGCATGACGGTGGAAGTAGGCCATGACTGCACAGCTCAGGTTGGTCTGCAGCTCATTATATTCATGGCAGGAACTACTGCAGAGTTTGCACAAATGGTTTTTCATTAAAGCTGATGTCACTATTTTGTGTCAGTGGCAGATTTATGGTATCAAAGGTGTTTTTCAATTTGCAGTTTTTTTATTTCTTAGAAACAGAAATGGTTTCATTTTGTTTTGTTTTTTTGGTCTGGTTGAGAGAGTTTTCTCTTCTGTGGCTTTTTGTGTGTCAGACTGATAAAAGGCAGAATACGATTACATATTAACAGCATCTACAGCTGCAACGATTAGTCGACTGACAGAAAGATTCATAGTTGAAGTCACTTATTTTCTGGTTCCATGCTTTTTAAAGTGACAATTTGCTGTTTTTCTTTGTCCTCTACGATAGTAAATGAAGAGTCTGTGAGTTTTGGACTGTTGGTTGGACACCATCAAAGCATTTTTCTGTATTTTCAGACATTTTATAGACCGCCCTAACAGGATCTATTTAACTCTAATGGAAACCACTCTATTCCAGCACACACTTGCTTAGCTTATTGTGAAAGAAACCTGTGAAAGTGTCGACACATTAGTTCTTGATTGATCAAAGATCTCTAAGAGCAGCAATTTTAATTTTTCCGACGCCTTAGTCTGCAGTTTCCTCTAAAAACTTTAGATGAATCAACATTCACATTTATTTGAACAATGTACAACCCGAGAGTCCTTCCTACAGTGTTATGAGACTGAAAACTGGAGCAAAGTATTGCTTAAAAATTAAAAATGAATGCGAAACTAAAGAAAACTGGGTGTCACGATTCTCCACATTTACGATTTGACGTTTTGACTTTAATTGATTTGATTCAGATTTTGTTTTTGTTTTTTTCAGCACTAATGACTATGCTGTTGTTTGACTGGCGAGTCTTGAAAGTCAGCAACTCGCATACGGATACAGACGGAGCCTTCTGTCCGTACTCTGCCGTCATTTCTTCCGTATTTCTGCGCAATTTCTGAAATCTTACTGATACGGACTAACAGAGCAGTGTAGCCAGTAGTTCAAGAAGACACGACCACAGGACAAGAGGAAGAAGTTTAAAAACGGTGGAACTTTTTAAGGAGAGGTTATGTGACTTGGTGAGAAGTTCTCCTGGGCACAGAGACAAACAGCTACTGCAGAACAGCTAGTAGGAGGTCGGACGTTGGCGAAAGAAACGGGGAGGTCTGTGCGAGACCAACTGGACTCTGAGCGGCGCCCTCTAGTGGTTGTATTACTTTACATCCATGCCAACGTGAAGGAGGCGTGGACGTATGTGGGCAGTGATGGTTATATCGTTTGAAACTGACAGATCTTCTTTCATACATAAAGGGAGTATTGAGCCTTAACAGGCTGGTTTTATGCCCTGAAAATGCCTTTTCAAATTCTTATCCTTTTATATTTGGATTTGGATGAGATAGGATACATGTAATCAATGTGATATAACTGCCATGTTTTTGGTGGTTAAAATGTGCATTTCATTTCACCAGTCAGTTGATTTCGTAACTGCACTGAAGGCTCATTTTGTAGTATAAAATCGTGACACCCATAAAGAAGCCTTACTGAAGTTAAAAAAATGAAGAGGATCCATCATTGACTTCTTTCTTGAATGTGGTAGTGATACAGACACGCACACACACTAGTCCGGCTGGTCTTCTATGTGTGGCTGTTATCTGTGTCCGTATAGGGATTTGATGCTAATTCATTCCTCTTATCAGTCACGGATAGCCTCTGCTTTGATGGAGTAGACACCAGGAAGTGCCATTACAATAATGGAGAATGATCACAAAAGATCATGACTTTGGTTTGTGTGGAAATTGATTTTATATGACTCTGTCATAAATGCATTAGCAGGGAAATGCCGGCAGAGCACTAATTTCTCTTGAAGCTGCATTAACAAACCACAAGACTGTGTTAAAACCACAGGACGAGCTGAGCACAGGCAGTGGGGGATGAAACAAACACAAATCTTACATTTTAGAGAGAGTGAAATGGCAAAAGGAATAACAAAAATGAGAACCAAATGAGTCGTGAATTATAATCACGGCCTCATTTCAAAACCTTTCAAAACACCATTACATAGCCCTAAAAAAACATGGTGGGTCAAGCTGATTCAACTGATAATGGATATATTCTGAGGGTTCCCGGCGGCAGCGATATGCAGCTCACGCCAGACAACAGCATGATGACCTATGGTGTTTTAATAGAGCTGGCAGGACCGGGCAATGGAAGCTTGAGATGAGTTTGGGCCTCGGCCAGCTGTCTGAGGACGGATGAAGAGAATGAATGGAGAGCTGAACGGAGAAGTGGCTGCAGTCATTCTCTGGAAGTCCCTCTCCAAGCGGACAAACATCAGTCAGAGACAGAGACGAGCGTAATGAAAGAGAGGGAGCGGAGAAAGGAGAAAATGAAACATGAAAGAGATGACAGTGATGCGCAGCGGCAGAGCAAGACACTGAGGGCTTTAGTATTCAAAGAGAGACGCTAACTTTTAGTTTGAAGACTGTCAACGATTGTGCCGGTTAGATAAAATGACACATTATTAACACACTGGCAGCCATCTTCACGGTAGCGACTTGTCAATTACGAGGTAGCCACGCTCCAAAGCACACCCTGCCAGTGCTGAATGTATAGTGCAGGATGTGAAGCACACAGAGCTTTGTTTGCTGGTTTGTAGTCCACTGGTGGGGCCAACCTCTGTCATGTCTTTGCTAGTAGTTGTGGCTGTGACTTTGCACATTCACCAAAGTTAAAACATGTTTTTTTCCTGTCCGCGTGCATAGAGTGGAAGTGAATGAGAGGCAAATGTTGATTTCGCATTGGAGAAGACTTCAAATGAGGGATCGAGACCATAAACTCTTTAGGAAACTGTTTACTGGGGTAATAAATCAAGTTTGAAGTGAAACATTTTCTCATAAGCTTCAATACAACTGGATTTCAGTTTGAAACCAGTGGAGTCGCCCTTGCTCGCCTAACGGGTCTAATGTTAAATGCTACTGAGTTGCATTAAGGGAAATGTGGGATCCGGCTCTACCTAAACTAGCTAGCATATCTCTGTCTCGGCCTCTTCATCAACTGAATGTAAGTAAACACGAAAACGCTCTGAAGTATTTTTGGAGAATGAGAGTTCCTAAAAATGTGACTTAACTTTGAGAAGTTTCGCTTTCTTCCAGCTCAGCATGGAGGTAGTTCGGAAATGTTCAGGCAGTCATGCTTTACTGTCTAGTTACACAGATGTCATCATGTGTCACAGATGTCACTGGTGCAATATCAATTACCACTCTGGTCGTGTTTATACGTTATATTGAGGATACTGATAAGGACAGCTTTCTGTCGTTCTTGTTGTCAGCTGTGAAGTATAAAATGTACAAAGATACATGATGGAGTGTGTGTGTGTCAAGCTGGGATTTACAGCTGAATACAAACTGTGACATCTCTATCTGTCTCTCTGGAAACGAGGTGTGGATTGGAGAGGATGGAGCTAAAGTTTCATCACAAACACATGCTGCCGTGCACACACACACACAATATGACTCACACAGGATAGAGGATAGAGCCACCTACACTCACAACATTCCCAGATACCCACACGCTCACTTAAACAGGTAAACCCAAACAACAGGATTGCTCACAAAAGCCAGGACACAGGTTATTTTCTGAGCTGAACATAAAGCAAACACCGTCAGACAAAAGGTCCTCATGAGTTGTTAAAGCTGCGCCTTTCATTTCCATCAGGAGCCTTTTTGCAAGCTTGAAATCAGTTAATTCACTGACATTAATAAGGTAGCACAGCGAGAACAGTGACAACATTTTCTCAGGTTAAATGACTAAACTGCAAAGTGAGGCAGTGCCATTTAGGCTGTTTACCCAAATACAGTCTGTAGTCAGGTTCGGACATTTAACCACCCACAGAAGACACATATTGAACTTTAAAGAAACAAACTGTTAATATTTGTCATGCGGTGGCATTTAAAATATCCAAAACGCCTGTAAATACTTTGTTTATTTATGAGTTTACTCTATAAACTTTAAAACGTTACTGATGTATATCATAATATGACATATGTACAATGCAAAATAATGAATCTGTTGAATGTAAAACGCTGTGTTCAACTACGACAAATAAAAGAAACCTTCATAACTAATTCTATTAATTTTTAAATACTCATTAATTGAACAACAGCACTTTGTAAAACAACAAAACATCATGATAATAGCATTACAATATGATTCCAGCAAAAGTTAATATACAATAATATTGAATTTTCACAGTCTTATGTCACATCTGAGTCCATCTCTGATGATATGAGAGTTTCAGGTTTGGCCGCCAACTATAAACAAAGTGTTATCAGCAGGTGGATGTGAGAAGCACTTTGCACTAACAGCCAGGTAAACATACCTCCTCCTTAAATGAGCCTTCTTCTCAGAGTTTCCCATTGAGAAGCTCACACATTTACTCTCTCAGATACTGCTACATGCAGTGCCAAGCTGTCTCTGAACATGAATGGCACTGAAATGATTTCACCTGACTACAGAGACGAACACATAAAGCCTGAATTTGAACTTCAAGAGGAAAAGTGGTCACGCTGTCTTTGTGTATTACTGTGTCTTACGCTTCTGACATGGCTATTGTAGTTCATATTTCAAGTTATCTCTAACTACTGTAATTTTGTGTCATGCAGCATTAACACCTACAAATCATTTCCACATTAAGTGTGATATTAGTCTGCAATTACTGTAAACAAACAAGAGCAGTTGCCAAGTGCTCTGGCAGCCTGTAACAGCCTTTACAGTACATTTTATCTGACTGACCCATTGAAAATTCCTATATAACCAACACAAATCCATTAATTTTATACTCTGGGATACAGGATGTTGAAACCTTCATTACTATAAGCACAAACATCAACCCCTAACTCTGTGGTCATGAAAACAGCAGATTATAATAGTGATGTAAATCTGAGCTCCAGACTGATCGTGTTTACTCTGTTGACTCCTTATCTTTTCTTTCTTTCTATATATCTCTCTACACTTAATAGTAGTAACCAATCAAATCGATTAGTGGTGACTATAAAATCATTTAAGAAATTTTACAGCAAAAAGAAAGGTTTGTCTTTATCATTTATGATAGCAAATGAAGAGTGTTGGTTGGACAGAACAAGAAATTAGAAAACATAACTTTGGACTCTTCCTCTTGTTAAAGCTGTGTGCTTCATTTCCATCAGTACCCTTTACGCAAGCTTGAGGTTAGTTATCTAACCGGCATTAATTAGGTAGTGATGTGAGAACAGTGAGAACATTTTCTCAGGTTATATGACTAAACACAGTGCCATTTAGGCTGTTTATCCAAATGACGTCTGTAGTCAGGTTTGGACATTTAACCACCCACAGAGAGACACGTACTGAACTTTAAAATGTCCAAAATGCCTGAAAATAGTCAGTTTATTCAGTGTCGCGGCTGCCAGCTGAGGCGACCTATTGGAACGACTCCAAAACTTTTGGTAAGTATGAATCATTTACACACCGAAACATGTTGCTATGAGACCCAGGTTTCAAAATACTAAAATTCCCCTTAAAGTCGTGATCGTTTAAGTCATTTTTCAGCAGAAAAGGTTTAAATGTCAAAATGTGCTGCTTTTCTTTGTTATTTATGGTAGTAAATGAAGAGTCTTTGGCATTTTGGACTATTTGTTGGAAGAAAGAAGCAATTAAAAGATCTTTCCACATGTTTTGACATTTTATAGACTTAACAATCGATTAATCTTGAAAGAAGCTGGGAGATTAATAGATAATGACAATACTTGGTGGTTACAACCCCACTTAACAAAGTCAGAGTCTCAGAAGGCTGTACAATATCTAGTACCTGAGAAAATGGCAGCCGGCGCAGTGTCTCTGGAGACGTTCAGCATTTTAAATATAAGAGCAGAAGTGTTTCATTATACCAGTGTTTCCATTGTTCCCAGTCTGATAGAACACAGCCAGAGGGAGAGTGGAATCTGACCCCACTTCTCTGTGCTTACATAATCCCTGTCCTGGAGGGAGAAAACTGCCAGATCCCTCTTACACACACACACACACACACACACACACACACACACACACATATATACACACACCTAACCCCAAGCCAAAAATTCACTACATAACTGCCGCTGGGCTTTTCACTGCACACTCCCTTCATTTCTAACATACTACCATGACCAGCTACACACCCCTTAAACACACACACACACACACACCAGCCTCTTTCTCCAGGTCCAGCGCTGTGAAAGGTTACGAAGTTCGTCTTAAAAACATGATGTGGCCAAACAACACACGCACATCATGATTTATGCGCACACTGTACAAAATACATATCATTTCTGAGTACACATACTAAACCACCAGAAAACACCACCCTGATGCGTATGCCAAATAAAATATGCACACTTTCTTCATAAACAAAATACATATACGCACATATACGCACACACACACACACACACACACACACAGGCACACACAGGGCCAGCAGTGGATGTTTGGACACAGACGTCAGAGTGGAAAGCTGATCACACTTGTACTGCAGCCATGAGCGCTGTGGATCAGAGTGTGTCCCGAAATAACCTGAAATGTTCTTATCTGACCCCCAAAAATTCACACACATGCAGCAGATGAGTATCACACTTATCCTCAGTGAACGAAAAGCAACATTATAATAACCGTAATGTTTTTTGTTAGGTGTTACTCATTAGTGAATTTTTTATGGCCATCTGGTTTTTCACTATAACTGTCACACTGACAGCGAAGAGGATGGGCCCGAATGCAAGAGACGGCAGATCAATTGCAGAACTTGACTCGAGTATGACTGAACTAACAACTGGACTTAAATACAAACAAAAATGAAGAGGGGATGGGGTGCAGGTCAAGAGAGGGGGCTAACAAACTGATGCAGGGCAGGTGTGAAGGGAAAAATCAGCTTGGGAGGAACACAAAACCACAGGAGGACAACAGAGCAAAAGACACCACAATAACCAAGACAAAACATACAACAAACGTACTGGCTGCAACCGACTGGGCAAACGGCACTCCATGCAGAGTGGCTATGCATTTGCATAAAGTAGCCTGAATTCAACTTGATGCAAATAAAGCACGCAACGTGACGCCCCGTCTCTTGAAACATAACGCGCCGCTACCTGACAACAAAGACAATGAATGAGAACCTTGAAATGACGCTTCCTGTGGACACGTAGCTTCAGTCGGCTGTTAGATGAAGAGCTGCAAGCGACAGGCTGCACACCTCCCACTTCTCAGTGAGGTAACCAACTCCTTTGCTCTCATTAACCTTATCGGGTTCTCTATTGGCATTTGGTTTTAAATCCAAAACATTGTTGAAAAGGCGCTTTTGCTTTTCACTTTGACAGCAACTCCTCCGCCATTGTCTTGCCTGTCAACCGTCCTTACTCTCGTCTCATTATGAGTAGGTAACTCCTGCTGGTCTGTGCTGCGACTCTGCTGCTGCTGCTACAAAGGGCATCTTTAGTTTATAACTGTAGCGTCCGATGTCCGACAAAATGCTGATTTAAAAAATGCAAAACGATGGTGGGGGGCAAGTAATGTAATCAATGTACGCTCAAACACCGTCTAACACTGCAACAAAGCCGACTACTACATCTAGACTATGTGATTAATTACATGATACAAAACTGCTCTAACTCTTTAAATATTCAGTTTCAATGATTAATACCTCATGAAAAAAATATTAGCTTCCTTTGGAGTCTTTGGTAAAACGTGTAAGTGTAGTCAAAGTCCAAGACATTCAAACTTCTGAAAGGTCCAATTAACAGATTTCATAAAGCAATTTATTGTAAGGTTGAAGGGAAAAGATCCTTCAGGAGAGGATGAACTATCTCCGAGAGTTCAATCAGTCCTACGGGTGAAGTAAAAAAGAGGTGGAAAAGAATGATTTCACCAGGATCCATAAACATTGCTGTGATGAATTGAAGTTGAGAGCTGTGAGAATGAACAGCAGGTCGATGAAGAGGAAGACCTGTATTTGCTGCCATGTTTCCAAATTCTCTTCAGATGTGTGTGTATCTGTGAGTGTGTTTGTGTGTGTGTGTGTGTGTGTGTGTGTGTGTGTGTGTGTGTGTGTGTGTGTGTGTGTGTGTGTGTGTGTGTGTACAATGATCTCTCTTCTATACTCCAGCCAAGACTCTGTTTCCTGCCAAGTCTAAAGTGGGTGGTGGGTGCATTTCAACATCTCTCCATTACAGAGAAAGATGAGGAAGAGGAGGAGGAGGAGGCGGTGGAGGAGTCGTTTTTTTGCGACAAGACAGGAAGGAACAGAAACGTATTAACACATATACAGTACACACACCTGCACTGTCTGACACCTGGGGAAGCCACAGTGCGTTTCCACGAATCTGTTACCCCAAGAGAACCGTTCCACTTTTTCAAGCATGTCACCGGTGGAACCTCATCTGTTACTACAACAGACACACACACGTAACGTTGATGCAGCTGGAGGAGTCAGAGTCTCAACACCAAAGTAAAACTACCTGGAGTCACAAACGATTACTCCCACATTAGAAGCTGCTCGGAGCAATTTTACACACCAACAGTCCCAGCTGGCAGCGGGAGGTGACTCTGGTTTGGCCTGAATGTCGCTGGTTTCATTAATCAGAAACCATGTAATGTCATGCCAGTAAAGAAGCTGTGACTTTCCCACCAGGAAGTGGCACATGAACACCCACCCACATCGAACAGGATTCTAGATGGTGCCATAATTATGAAGTTGTTGCTTTACACAACATGGCACGCTTTATTGCTTCATGTGTCGTATAATAACATAATATTTTAGATGGTGGTATACATCCAGCCGCTCTTAACAAGCATAGAATTGTTATTAATTCTCATTCACACTCCTGAAGTGTGAATTTGAAATCTCCTCTTTTTTCGTGTTAAGGAAATATATACTTAAAACACTGTAGCTAGTGTGCCTTCAAGTAATTTGGAAGTTTTCAAGAGAGGACACAATGGTTTTTTTGGACATATTTCTTGGCTTGGGTCTCTGGAGCTATGGTTGTGTCCATGTTCCAGGGCTGGAACATGTTAACGCTACCTAATTAGTATGCAAAAGATAGCAATGTGACTTGTTCTACACACTAGAAAAGTATTTCCATGTACTCTGACAACCGCAGGATACCTAAGAAGAGTTTTTACATTGGAAACGAACCACAGTCTCCTGTGTGTCACTTTTACTATGTCCATCCTTGGCTTCCATTTCACACGGGTATGAGTAATGTCCTTAACTTACTTAGCTTATGTAAGCCCCATAGAGCAGCAATACACAGGCACAAACGGTGTACCAATGTTCTCAGGTACCATGTTCTCATCAACAGATATACCTCAGCCTCTGGATGATTCCAGTGACAGTGTTTCACATTTAGGAGCAGTGTTGCTACGATAAGAAATGCTCAGTTAGTTTCTATGGTGTGCTTCCGACTGGAGAACGTCATAGCCCTACGTAGCCTATGAACATTGATACAAGACGTTTTCTGTTATTTTTCTATTTGAGAAGACATATTGTATGACGTCGGCACTGATAACCAAGTTACTTTTAGTTCATGTGATGAGTTAGACAAACTGTATCTACATGCTGTCCTGCGCCATGTTTTAAATGCAACCTCAAAATATGCCACTTGCTCAGTCTGATATCTGATATATACTGGCTTGACCAATGGCCAGTGACATCTCACCCTCATCTCCATAGTAACAATAGGACCCGGCGTGAGGGGGTTAACCCTTAACCTAATGTGTGTGTGTGTGTGTGTCCATGTGTGTATTTGTGTAACTGGGGGATGGGATTGATGGGATTCCACCCATACACCCGTGGGAATAGCAGTCAAGCTCCAAAGCTTGTTTAGGCTTTAACACCCATTATGCATCAACTCCCCCCCCCCCCAAACTAAACAACACACACGCACACCATCTCCTTGCACCATCACACAAGCCATAGGCTCGACCGCCACCATGCCTCCATCCATCAATCCATCAATCCATCATTTGACCCAGCTCGAGCAACAATACTACATAAAGAGAGAACATACCAGGGTCAGACTAGCTGGTCAGATGATGCCACAAATTTGACATGAGTTGACGGGATTGATCTTCCTCATTTTGGCGTATTATCAGCATGATAACCAAACCTGTCAACTGCGCTATTCATATCCAAATTCTACCATTTAAAGTTTTGCCACAAGCGGATATTTCCAGGTGTTCAAATCAGCAAAAGAAGTAAAATTACCATTTATTGGTAATCATCTTTGGCCCAGCTGTTGGCGCCCCTCTGGCCATCCTCTGATTACTGAATAAAATACACTAGTTGCCAGTGAATCTACTGAAATTTTGTCAAAGCAGAGTAAAAAATAAATGCAGTTTTAGAGGCTCTTCCTGGAGGACAAGAGTAAAATTCTGGGGGAAACACTGACACGGTAATCTTTGGCATGAAAACGGTTTAAACTACAAAATGTTGAATACTGACTGTGGGCAGCCTCACTGCAAACCATTGAAAATCCAATTGTGCCTTGTGTTTACTAGTGGAAAATATAAGTGGTAAACAAACATACAAGCATGCAAATAGATGAATGCATACTATATGTTTGCAAGAACACTTTTGTGCACACACACACATACACACAATGAATAAAAAAAGACACAATTCCCAAGATATCCCAGGAGGCACAGAGCGCAGTCATCTAGTTTTAACTACTCCTTAAAAGGCAGCGTATGCATGAGTGTGTGCGTGTGTGTGTGTGGAGGGAAGCTTCATTATGTGGTAACACTGAAATTAATCAAGATCTCTGCACATGGACATCAGAGGAAAAGCAAGAAGGAAGATGAGAAAGAATGACTAAAGAGCGACCGAGGAATAGAGATGTGTTTGTGTGCGAGTGTGTTCATTTAACAATCTGGGTTGAGAAAGGTTGAGAAGGCAGAGAGAGAACTGCTACACACACACACAAACACACACACACACACACACAAACACACATTCGTGCATAAAGAGAGAAGTGTGTCCAGAGAGATATTCTCAGACTTGAGAAGATGAGTTGTGTGCGTCTGTGTAGCCAATGCGTGTGTGTGCGTGCGTGTGTGTGTGTGTGTGTGTGTGTGTGTGTGTGTGTGTGTGTGTGTGTGTGTGTGTATACTGTGTCAGACCTTCGTTCAGTATTTATGAACTGAGGGGGTAATGTGAAGGTAATGACTGAGAACTTGTTGTTTACTGCAAGAGATCGTTAGTTTATATCATTAATGAATGTGTGTTCGAGTCTGTGTACTGTGTGTGTTTGTGTGTGTGTGTGTGTGTGTTTGTGTGTGTGTGTGTGTGTGTGGGAGAAGAAACACAGAAAAATGAGGCTCTGTCTTATTTTGTTATTGTAGCGGTGAGGGAGATATCAAGATTAAGTATGAATGGAGCTGTAGAGCAGGCAATGTTGTCGGATAGAGCGTGTGTGTGCTTTTGTATCTCTATGTCTTGAGGGTGAGGATTTTTGGAAAGTGAGGACGTTTTGGTCAATAAACTTCTTAAAAACACCACGGTTCTTATAAAGACTTAGTTTGAATTAGGTTTAGGTTAGATGTGTGGGTGTGTGTATATCCTTAGTACAATACAACACAAAAGACACAGGTTTAAAGGATCATTACAGGCCCTGGCAATAGACGATATCCTTCTTGAAACCCCCACCTAATCCTTACACACACACATTTGGGAATGACAAGGCAAAGCGATGTCTCACTCCAGAGATGAAAGCAAGTAGCGTCGTTGCTGCAGTAAGTTGCCAGGGTAACCTCGGGCGTCACCGCAGCAACCCCAGGTAAATACAGGTAAGGGTGAGGATCAAGGGTTGGGATCATTTAGACACGCTGCTTTGATGGGAACTGGACAGGCGGAGTGCAGGCAGCAAATTGCAGTCGGTTTTCCCGCAGCTGAGGTTATATCTGATGATAAAACTGTGCTTGTGTGCAGAAACAGAAGCTGATCACAGCGTTGCCCTCTGCTGCAGTTTGCGTACATATATGATCATTGATCAGCAGCACATTGGGTGTCTGACATCAGTTGGTTCAGATGTGACATTTGATTGTCAGAGCTCTGGAGTCCTATCACGATGGTTTGCGTCTCAGAAGGACGTGATCCTAGTGCAGAGCTGCTCAAAACACGCTGTTCAGTACAGATAATCTGGTACTGTGAGGGGTTTACAAATCCAGTATAAGCCTCCTGAACTGCCTACAGCAGGGCTGCCTCCATAACGCCTAACATGTTTGACATTTACCATTAAAATCTGTATGATAACATCGGAAATCTCGGAGCCGGACCACAACAACCAATGAGAGAGGCATCCTGGAGCAGCTGGCGGTGCTGCCAAGCAACAGTAAACATTCTCGCCCTTGGGGCTAACGGTAGCTAGCATACTGCTATTGACAGAAAGTTACCCCCCAGATCCTTTGGCCCGTCCTGGCCACATTACGGTCGGACTGCAGCCGAGTCAATTTGCACACGGCAGATTGAGCCAGATAGGAAGAAAGACAGCTGAATGGCATAGTGCATCGGCCAATTTTCAAAATAAAACACCCTATGCCCACTGAGCTCTACAGCACAACTAAGTCGAAAAATATTAACAACAGACACTGCCAGTGGAAGGGGTTAAAATCTCATCCAGACTTCAAACTTCTGCTTTTGTTTTTTTCCCACTGCAACACATTACTACACAAAAAGTAGCACCACGCTAATCTCCATTTTGTTTAGGTCTGCTTCCCCATGAGATCTTGTGAGGGATCACGGGAGGTGGTGCATTGCTCCCTCTGGGATGATTACTTTATCTGTAGTGTGTGATGTGCCATTATTTTTAAAATCTTGTAGTGTGTGCACGTTTAAAATAAGAGAGAAAATAACCTGTGGGGTTTCTCCTCATGTGTACAGTTAGTATTTCAAAAGTCCCGTAGCGTGAGCCCAGCTTCAGTCTGCAAAGCGCTGCCAGAGTGTTGTTTACTGTTCATTCAAAATGAATTAATATTGAATGTGTCCAAATTGCAACAAATTCGACACTGCACTTCCTTGGGTCCTCAGCAACACGCCTGCCAAGTGTGAAGAAAGTCAGATGAACGGTTCTTGAGATATGACAGAGATTCTTTGCTTTATAGTTAGATTGTATTCACGCTCCTGAAGATGTTTAATACTTTCAACACAGTAAAAAAAATAATCGTCTCCCAGACAATTGTAAAAATCTATCCTTGACATGTGGAGGATCAGATAAGTAGACAAGCCTCATGAATACCAAATAGGAACCTGGGTTAGTCACTCGGTGTAGGAGAGAGACCATGTTTAAAAGCTCCCCCTCCCTCAAAGAACAATCACTCCAGGAGGACACATACCTTCCAAGGCCGACCAGCCGAGGCCAGCAAAAATTCATGACTCTCTAGGAGTCATCCACCAGTGTCGTTGCTACTGTAGGTGTGGATTAAATAAAATTTTAATGCCTGCTGTTATGAGCGCTCTACTTTCAAACCTTTGTGCCAACTAAAAACTTTTGATCAAATCAAAGTCAGTCAATGCAAAAGGTTCAGTGAACTTGTTTCTAGCTGGCTGCATGTTGTGCTGATAAAGCCATCAGATGAGTTCCTCTGTTGTCTGGAGGTTGAGATAAACTATAGTTAGTTAAATCGTGGGGGCTCTAATCACAGGATATTTACCTCATTAAATACATCATTCTATGCTGCATGCTGTCCTGTGTGAAAATTAGACTGCCCGTAACAGAGTAAACTGTTTCTACGAGTGCACAGCTCTGTATGTGTTCCATGTGTCCAAGGCCGTGATTTGGCAGGAAATGTGCAGGATGACATATGGCACAAAGACTCACTTTGAAGTGTTCTTCGAGTGAGCTCAGAAACAAATACACAAACTAGAAAGCATATACAGCGTGCATAACTCCACCATGGCTGAATAATCCTCTGAATTTGTTATGTCAGTAATGAAAATTGTTTTGAAAATCTGTTGAGTGAATCACTGGATTGATAGACATTCACAACATGCATGTGCCAGATTTCTGTCTTTTGAGTTAGTGTAGCACTCAACAAGAAACTAGAGAATGCATTTAGGGAAAATGTCTCACACAATGTTAGGAAATACTTTTACAGCTATTGAATTTATATGTGGCACCTGGCCTGACATTCCATCAAATTTACCCGTAATCTGGTGACAGGTGTTTGGGATACCAGGCTATCGAATGAACACACAAACAGATCATCAGGCCTGAAAACACATCCTCTTTGGAAGCAGTGACAAGAACAGTTTCCAGTAGTATCAGCTGTTGTGAAGTTATTAAAGACCTGAAAAAAACTGAATAATCACAACAAAAAAAGTTTTTAAAAAAAAAATCTCACTGAAGACTAATGTATTTCACCTTTTTAAAGTTACAGTATTTAAGTACGTGAAGCAATTTACATGTATTAATCACTTTCTATTTCCCATGTGTGAACGTAACATAGAAAATGAGACCTCCCCCAACTTTCCCAGTACCCTATAAAAGCCTGTGGGCACATTTCTATGAAAAGGCAAGATCCTGGGAAAAATGAAAGGATGTGACATTTACGCACACTCCCGGGTGCCTTGCCTTACTTTTGCTACCCCAGAGTGCCAAAAGCGTGCAATTGAGTGCCGAAGTCACGCCCCTTCACGCCCCCTCATGGGACCTTATTTCAGAAAAACTTTGTATGGTAGTGAACGGAGAGAGACAAATCATTTCGGATCCCACTTGAATTGTGCCATGAACTACACATACGGTGTTTGTGAATTTAAAAAGATGATTTTTCAACTTGAGAAAGTTGCAGTTGTGAAATATAAGACTGTGAAAATACATCATTATAAAGACTACATAGTGGCGTTAGTGACGTCTCGTTCTAACTTAAACACCGTAGAGCTGCTCCTGTATATTAGCAGCTCACTGACGAACTCTCCTTTCACATAACTGCAGATGGCAACATGACCAGATTTACTGTTTTATTTTTTTAAGTACCTTTTCTGTGTCGAGGCGGCGGCCATGTTGGTGTTGGTGACGTGTGTTGAGCGGGACGATGTAGTTCACAGGGCGGTTTAACACAAAACTAGATGGTATTTTACTTTAATTACGACAAACTGTGACTTTATTGACTCGGAAAATTAGCTTTTAAATTGACATTATTAATAATAATAAAAATGTGATATTGTGGATTTACCTGGCTAATATTCGCTAATGTTAGCTTTCTTGCTAACGCAGATGAAGTGCTGGCTAGCTACCGTAGCAAAATACTGTCTTGAGTGGATACTGTCAGCTAATTCATCCAGACTCCGAGGGTTAAACTGGCTGGTTCACTGGCTAGCTTGCCATTTGCAAATTACTTTATCAGCTAACTTTAGGAAGCAACCAATGCCAGATCCATGCAGCATTTACAAATCTCAGCTACCTGTATCTGTTTTGCTATCAACTTTCTGTATTTTTATTTATTTTCAGCCTTATCATGAGTTGAAGCAGCAACATTTGGTTTACTGACAGACTTATCTGAGACTGATTCCTGATGGACATCTTGTCCTTTTTTTTGTAAAAAAAAAAACACTAACATTTTCACACAAATGTCTCACAGTCCCATGATTCAGCTTACACGACACTCTTACATTTTTAGAACAACTCGTCTGTTTGCAGACTGTATGTGTCTACACACACCTGTCAGGGGAACAAGTGGCGAGTCATCTCCGCAACAGCTGATGTACAGCACTGCAACTGAGGGACCAGTTAGGGGGTTGCCAAAGTCATCAACTGCTAACAGGCTCAGCATTTCTTGTTTGGGGTAAATGAACAAAAAAACAAGCGACTAAGCACTTGAAGGCTTGACTCAGTGCCCGATTCAGCACAGAGAATAACACCGAATAGGTATGGGGAAAAATACAAGATAATAATCTGTGTTATGATTATTCTAGGAGTGTATTTTACTTCACTGTGTCCTGGCAAATTGTTTGCCCCTGAGAAGTTAATTTCACACAGAAGTTGGAGGAGAAGAAATCATCAACCTTCACAACCTTGGTCCAAGCACGAAGATGGTGACGGAGGCTCTAAGAGCACAAACAGCAGGGAGAAATAAAGAAAAAGAAAAGCTGGTCTTGCTGCTGACTCAGCATGTCTGCCTCTTCTTCTATTACCATAGCAACACATTCATTCTCATCTACAACCCTTAATACTCGATGTGGAGTGCTCTGTTTGACCCTTATGACTCCCTCAATAACTGTGGTGGTACTGCATTAGAGTGTCACTCAAAGGCCGATTTAACTCCCTTTGCAAGACCCCTGCTCTTTGTGTGCAGGGGGGGAGGTGTACATCCACGCACACACACACACACACACACACACACACACACACACACACACACACACTGTTAGAGCAGATTAATTCACACTTTCATCACCAGGCCTTGGTCCCAAGAGAGCCTGGAGGAGACTTGGGCAAAGTGACTGCGGGGGATTGAAGAGGGTAATGGGTTATAGGTGTATAGTGCATAGTGTGTGTGTGTCTGTGTGTCTGTGTGTGTCTGTGTGTGTGTGCACTGGGCAATAAAGGCTGCGTCCACTCTGGAGGGCTCTCTCCATGGGGTCCTAAAACAAACACAGACTGGCCACCACTACGCTCTTTCTGAGTGTGCGCTGTGTGTACATTGTGTGTTTTCACGTGTATGTGTGTGACTCAGGTTAACAATCTATCACACAGCTTCTGAATTTCCTCTCATTTCTCTTTACGTCTTGTTTCCAGCCTTTCCAGTGTGAGGACTGGCTGCTGTTTCCTGTTTCCTGACACTGTAAAGTGGCTCCTGTTGGATTTGAAACTGTTGGTTACACTCAATTTATTTGAGACGTTCCTTAAAGGGGCTCTATGTAACAAACTGTAGAAACGTATGTGTATTAATCTCTTTTTTATTGGCCATATGTGAGAGGACTGTAACATGACGTGAAAAATTAGACCTTCCCCGTCTCGCTCGGTTCCCTTTACAAGCCTGTGGACGATTTGTTTAAGGTGTTTACTGCTGCTGGACCGTGGATTTCTTTGTGAAGGACTCGGGTCGGATTTTCCACAATGGTCCAAAGGATGTGACTTTATGCACGTTCTCGAGTGCCTCGCTAACAGAGTGCAGCAGTGGCTAACGTTTAGAAATGGAGTCCGCTAACATAAACTCACGACCGGCTTCCAGCACAACACAGAAGCTCCACAGAGCCCCTTTAAAGGATAAGTTCATCTAAAAATTCAGTTACTATCTACCCAGCCCAATGCTGATGGTCAGGTGAAGTTTCGTAGTCCACAAAACATTTTCTGGAGCTTCATAGCAAAACAGCGTTGCAGTGTTCTCCTAAACACTGAAGTAGATGGGGATGGCTCCACACAGCTCATCAGGCAAACTGATTTGAAGATGTATTATTTACACCCTTGACACACGTTCAAGCCTGTGCACCCACTTTAGATGGGGTGTGCGCTAACGCTTCTAGCTGAGCAGCTGCAGGGAAGATTTCGGCTTTTAAAAGGGGGAAAATTACATCTTTTCAAATCAATTCGGGGGCTCACGGCTTCCAAAGACTTGGCTTATGCCGGACGAGCTGTACGGAGCCATTTTATGATTGTTTAAGTTGTTTTTTTACATTTTAAAACAAGTCCACATCTACTTCGGTTGTTTAGCAGGATGCTGCAACACTGTTTTGCCGTGAAGCTCTTCTCTCCTCTAAGCTCTGTATGAAGTTATAAGCGCTTGTTTAAACATTATGAAATGATCGATGACTTTGCCTTTTCTGCAGTTTGAATCCAAACATGTTGCTACTCTTAAATCCCTACACTGCAGCTCGTCTCTTGTGTGCACCAGGCATCAAAATTGGCCTGCAGGGACCGCTAAAGTTTATTGAGTGAATTGAAATTGAGCGCTAAGTGTTAGTGGAAATGTCACTGAGGGTTTGGATTCCTGTTCATCGCCGTGAATGAGTGACTGCCCGCCGCCGCTGCACTCCATCACACCAGAGCGCTCCACTGCTTCAATCAATGGCCAGCCGCCGCCTGAGAGGGTCTCGTTGTGCTGAGTGCTGTATGAGGGTGTGAAAGCTGATGACAAAAGCCTTTGTTAGCCTGATAACTCATTGCATCCTCGTTGTTGGGGACATCACGAAACTCAGAGAGGCAGCTGCTGAGGGGAAGACATGAACACACCTGCCTGCGACCACCCTTACGCACTCCAACTCTGAGAAATCCCACTGCATTTATCAGCTCACCTTAGACAAATACAGCATATCCGCCTCAACAAGTCACAACATGAAGTCTGTAAATGTTGCTTTTCTTTAAAGGAAATCAAGCTGTGAGGGAGGTGAGGTCATGACAATCACTTGCTGAGTTTTTCAAGATTTTAGATTAGATAGATCCAGTCGAGGGAACATTTCCTTGCAGCCTTATCACATTTTCTGTCTGATTGCCACATTACAGCCACATTCCTCGACACATCTCTCATTACTGCTGGGAGACAATGCGCTGGATGCACTGCATAGCGAGAGCAACAGGGCTCTCCATTCCTCTCCCATTGAGCTCGGGTTATGAAACCTCACACTGCTGCAGCCTGTGGGCGACTGGGCTTCACCAGGACTATGGCAACAAGGGGATCGCAGACAGGTGACCCTCTCAGTCTACACAGTGTGTCTCTCCTCCTCTCTCAGTTCAGTTTAATTACACCTCAGTGGGATCACAGGATGCTCGAGTCACATCTGGGAACATCACAGGCACAACTGGTGAGGACAGCAAAGCAATCAATAGACAACAATGTGCATGAGTCAATAGTGTCATCAGCAACCCACAGCCAAAGAAAAACTCTGAGTCTACTTCCAAGTTTATTCCTCATCGTTGTTGCCAAACAATCTCTGCTGCAATCAGCCTCACTGCGTGAATATTCAGAGCACAGTGTGTAAATGTGCATCTATGTAACCGTGCAGCAGCTGGAGACCAGTGCAGGCAGCATGCTGAACACGCTGTTCCCCATCTCCAGCGAATATCAGACATAAACAGAAGGGAATCTGTCCGCACGATGGTCCTCCAGAACCACATTCTGCTGCTGCTCCGTGGGAACCGATCTTAAAGTTGTGCTTTGTGCATGCCCAATTGAAAAGGGGCTCGTAAAATCGTAAAACTGCGGGATGTGGGTGTTTTTGTGAAACATTTAAACATAGTTTCACAGAGAGAGGCGCTGACACATTCATTGCATATAACGGGAAAGTGACCAACCTTAACAGGAGAGCTCCTGGTGGCGACGGGCAGCTCTCTAATCGCACTGCCCGGGGGAGAAGCGGATATCCCGGCTGCGTACCCCTGCAGCGAGCCCCCGGCGAGGGACTGCCTGCCGCCTGCTCCCACTCCTCCTCCTCCTCCTCCGCTCCCTCGCTGGGGCCGCTGCTTGATACCGTCCAGGAGGCGAACCAGGAGGATGTTAGCCGGCAGGTCGTCCACCCCGCAGTCCACCAGAATGCGGCACTCCGGGCAGCGGAGCTCGTTCCGGGAGCTGAGGATGTTTTCCAGGCAGCGGCGGCAGAAGGTGTGCTGGCACGGCAGCACCTTGGCCGTGGTGTCCAGGCGCTCCAGGCACACCGAGCACTCCAGCAGATCCAGCAGCGACGAAGACTCGTCCATGTCGGCGGAGAGGGTGAGCATCTGGGCTTCAGTGTCCGTGGGGACGCCGCGGCGACTGGTTCGTGTACCGGAGAAATGAACCGGGGGCGCAGAACATTCTGGGAGGCAGCCAGCGGGACGCGCCACGACCGAGTCCCCCCGCGCAGAGCACTTATTACCGGCGTGTTGTTGAAGCTCTCCTCCGCTGATCCGTACCTCTCTCCGTCTCCCTCAACGTGTTTCTGTTTCTCCCTTTCTCTCTCTCGCTCTCTCTCTCCCCCCCCCCTCTCTCTCCAGCAGCTGAGCAGAAAGCAGTGAGGTCACGCTCTCATCATCATCATCATCCGCGCGCCGATCAGAAATGCGGGGCGCGCTCACGCACCACAGACAGATTGATACAGACGAGGAGAAAGAGAGAGACAACTACACCCAGCAGCTCCACCACCACCAGCAGCAGCAGCAGCAGCAGCAGGCTCACTTATTATCAGTCTCTCCTCACACCTTCACACCGGAGCTGGTGTCACACCTCTCCAACAACCCTGAGAGGCTGCTGAGAGGTTTCCTGTCATCTCACCTGCTCTGCGAGTGTTAATTCACAAAGTCCTCCGCTGTGATGCCACGTTTGATCAAGAGCATTAATGTGTGTGCTTCAAACATGGCTCACAGGCTGCAGAACAAACACCAAATTAAACTTTTTCATTTTTTTTTTTTTTGTGGGTTTCTCAAACCTGACAAGCGCAGACATCATCTTTATTACCTCATCGAAGTTGGAAAACGGGGCTTTTGGTAAAGAAGGATTGGTTTCTGGCGACACCTAGTGGCCATCAGTTGATCTTGTTTTGTGTTGTTTTTCCTCTAATCTCCCCAGTTTCATTCATTTTTACTGAACATGCTCTGTAATTTTCCACTATATAGACTACAAGACATGCCAGTGTTTAGTGAAACTAGTTGAACAATCTGACAAAAGTGTACAAAAAAACAATAATAACTTGCACCTTCAAGTGAAACAAGATAAAACAAAATACACCCTTTCCAGGTATCATCAGATTAAGTGTGATATGTGATGGGAATAGTGTTGCATGATTGCTCAGTTGGAGTTGCACAAACTGTTAGATCATGTTGTAAATCACATTATTGGCAGCCACAGATCAGATAAAGGGAGAAGCGTTTCCGCAGAATCGTACCTTCAGGATAAATACTGTCATGTGCTACGTGATGGACACAACACAGTCAAAGGGCAAGGAAATGTGTGTGTGTGTGTGTGTGTGTGTGTGTGTGTGTGTGTGTGTGGGTGTGTGTGTGTGTGTGTGTGTGTGTTTGTGTGTTGTGTCTCATCCATGACTGCAGGCTTGCTTTGCCTGTCCACCTGTTCAGACCTGCTCCTCTCTCACATTCAGCCCTGGAGGGGTAGCGAGGGAGTGATCGAGCCAAATGTATGTGTGTGAGCGTGCGTGTGCGTGTGTGTGTGTGTGTGTGTGTGTGTGTGACATAATGACGCCTTCCTGGGTGAGGGGTGGGCCCACTATTTACCACCCACGACGAAAAGCAGAGGGTGGACTGCTGGTGTACAATGACAATGAGGGAGTGTGTGTGTGTGTGTCTGTGTGTGTGTGTTGTGTGCAGCCTACAGCATTTACATTGATTAGGCAGACACTGACAATGTTGTTCACTTCACATGAAAAAGGACCTAAGTCACAGCATTGCAAAGGTTTTTTGTTATATATTGTTGATATTGTGCTATTTACTGCAGTCCGTGTGTGCAGTCGTATGTGTTCGACAGCTACACACAACAAAACAGCATTAATTAAATCTGCAAGCCACTTATTTTTATGTTTTTGTAGCTTTAATTTTAAATGTTATGTTTTGACAAAGCTGTGCTTATGGTCTGGTTAGGTTTAGGGACAAAAAAGACTTGGTTAGGGTACGGAAAACATCATGTTGTGGCTTAAAATACCTGCTTTGGTCGCCACAAACACAACTGAAAGTTCAGAGGCCTCCTTGTAAACATGCAGTTTTGATTTCACAAATACGGCTGGATATGTCAGAAGGTCCTGTTAAAAACATCGGGTTTTGACGCCACAAACATGACTGAAGATGTCCAGACTTCCTGTCAAAAATATTCTGTCCCTCTTGCCACAGACATGTCTGAAAATTGTCCCAAAATCTCATTAAAAACACCATGTTTTATCACCACAAATACGGCTGGAGATGCCCCAATATCCTGTCAGAAATATCCAGTTTTTGTTGCCATGAACAAGGCTGAAAATTGTCCTGAGGTTTCCTTAAAATTATGTATAGGTACCACACTTATGAGTGTTGAAACTCCACAGTCGCTCATCAAAAATATCCAGTAGTTTGAGAATCTTGAAACACAGTGTTGAACTGTGATCACTGGCTTAGCTGCTTTCTCGCCTGTAACCACCTCACCATCCCCTCCACCTTCCAATATAAAAGTCAGGTCACGTAATGTGAAAGTGATATGACCCGTTTTGTAGAAATGTCAGTATGTTGCGCAGCCTTTGACATGTACAAATGTGAACGTATCAGTGGTGTTCAGAATCGTTAACAACATCTTCTCCTAGCGACCGGGCTGCAAAAGAAAGAAAGATAAAAGGGGCTTCTTCTCACAACTGGAAAAAAGAAAATCTAAAATCAAGTCAAGGTCAAGTCCTTTGAAATAATTACGGGGTGAAGTAAAGACTTTTTGCTGTGAGACGAAGCTGCCCTTGCATTTCATCTCCAGTGACCTGCCATTTCTTATAGGTCTGTGTGTATCCCTGTGGCTGCAGAGCATTGCAATGCTACAGCAATTCAGCCACTAATGTGTGTGTTGTTGTTGTTGTTGTTGTTGTTGTCGTCAAGCCCTGATTTTGTATGCCTCACTAGCGCAGTGGCCCACAAGTGCTGGCAACGAGCCGAAACTCATGGTGTCTCTCTCTCTCTTTATCATACCCACTCACGTCTCATGCCCAGTGCGTTTCATCTGCTTAATACAATTCTCCACAGCCAATGATTCAGAATTAGAGGGGAACTACAGGGAGCGGCGAACAAAAAATGATTATTGGGTGAAAATCCCCTCAATCCATTTAAGCAGCATAGTCAGGGGCTCCCTGTTGGACGCAGCGCCGTCAATAACAAACAAAAGGTGGATGCTGCTTAACTAGCAGATGTGTCAATTAGGGATGATAACTAGCATCGCAGGCTCTGTGAGATGTCACTAAGACTGAGCTATGTCCAATAATCATACATGTAATTACAGCATGTGCACACCACATGCTGTAATGATGCGTGTTGTGTTCACGCTGTACAGGCTGGCATGAGTCAGTGTTACAGGCGACTGATGGACACAGATTATGCATTATTCATATAACATGATATAATATATAATATATCCAAGTGCTGAAATGATGAGTTTATTTCAAACAGCATGTCCAGTTTTGTTTTTTTTGTATGTGAGCACCAACTGTCGCATTACGGCATTCTGCAGGTGCACTTCTGTCTCAATTTTCTCTACTCAGAAAATTTGATATTGCATTTTGTTGGTTCAATTTTCAATTTTATGAGAGAGAAAAGAGATAATTGTGGTTAGGTTTAGGCACAAAATACCTGCTTTGGTCACCACAAACTGCTGGAACAACTGAGTTGCCAGAATAGTGCATTTCTGCAAAACCACAGCTGAGATAAAACTTCACGTTTTCTTATGTTGCAGCTTTTCTTTAGGTTCAGTTTTCTATTTTCTGTGTAATGCTGTGGTTAGGTTAAGGCACAAAAACCACTTGGTTAGCGTCAGAAAATCATCACGGTTTGGCTTAAAATATTGTGTAAATAGCATTTTAAATTGCAGCCGTGTGAACGTGATATGACACGTACATGTCTGTAGCCTATGACGTGTACGTGTGGATGTATTTGTGGTTTGCAAAAACGTTAACTGCTAACATTTTGGTACAATCCTGGTGACTGGGCTGGTTGGAGATATCACAAGGTCTCATTAAAAACACCCAGTTTTGTCTCTACATACACGGCTGGAAATTCACAGAGGTCTCCTGAAAAATATCCAGCTGTGTCACACTTACAAATGTTGAAACACAGTCTCGAAACTGGTCACTGGCTTGGCAGCCTCCTCACTCAAGTCCACAAACCATCCTGTTAAGTCAGTTAGACCTTTTCTGTCTTTCCAGTGGGCTTTTAGTGATTTATGCATTTAATTCTGCTGCATACTTTCCTACAGTATTTAGTCTTATTGTTGCAATACTGAAATGTAATTATTTTGTAATTGAATGTTGTCCAGTGGGAAATTCTTGTGATGATAGGCCATGGAAATTAACTTGACCTGACGCTGTGTTCGTACTTCTACATCGAACTTTCATCGCCTCCTTTATCGTCCTCGTTTTTATCGGTAATATCAATAATAACTCTCATTCGTTCCCTTTCCATCATTTCTAAGTAAACACAAGAGTTGTCCCGAGGACTCCTCTAGAGAAAGATTAAATCCCGTTTGCCTGAGATGATCAAATATAATGAATAAGCAGTGTGTGTGTGTGTGTGTGATCTTCTCTGTGTACCTATACGTACCATACACCTCTCTCTCATCCGCCAATGTCCTTCGTTCATGCAAAAGTAGGTTAGCTGACACGGCAGTTACCATGGCAACCGGCTCTCTGCTTCCTTGTTGAAGAGTAGTTAGAGGATGTGAGCGTGTTCACACAGACAATGTGCATGTGGGGGGACACTGACAGGGCTACTAACAAGGTCATGGAGTCTGTAGTGGGTTCACTTGTACAGCATGTGAGCAATCTCCCAGAACAGTGTTTTTTTCCCCATCATAAAGAAATGGACTCAAGTTTTAGAGAGCGATATTTCAACTGAGATTACAGAATATTGTATATGACCTTTAGTTTTTGAATATATTATCTGTGTCTGATCAGGAAGATGAAGTGAATATTAGCTGGTTTTAATGTGAATTGAATCAGACAAAGTATGTTGGAGTATGTGGAGTTTTAAAGTGTGGTTTAAATGTAGACTTTTTCATTGAGGATCATTTGGTAAATATCAAATATTAGGAGGAAAATATCAGCTATTGCATTTTTTTCTATATTGCATTGGTTTTCATCTCTGAAAAGTGAAAAACAGTTCAAACATATTTTCAACTTCTCCTCTCAGAGCTCCAGCCTCCTTGGGGCTCATAAAAGCATGAGGAAGTTTGTTTTTAATGATTTTTTCCCCTTCAAATTGAACTTACCCTAACTTCATTATGCCAAGCAGTAAATTAGGCCTCCACTGACTGCTATCTTCTCTGAGCTACAGTACTTTGATGTGCCGCTGAGGGGGGGTTAAAACAGGATAGCCGGTCTGTGACAGCTGCTGCACTTTACTGAATATTTAAACTCAGATCTCCAACATTAATGTTTGTTGACCTTAAGACTCTGTAGAGAATCAAAATACAATCTTCCAGTGATTAAATTTATTCATGGGCCGAGGAAACATGACTCCAAAGCAAGTTTGTTTAGCAAAGTTTAATAAAAAAAAAGACCCATAAAATAAACATGAAGGCAGCACACGACCCTGACGAAAACATCACATGTGCAATTTGCCTTTTCACACGTTAAGATGACAATTTCACATGTGATTGGTTATTTTAAAATGTCAAATTTTAACACAAGAAAGGAAAATGTCACATTTGAACTGGACATTTTCACAAGTGATAAGACTTTTTCTTACACGTGGATCACAATTTCCATGGGTGGAAACAAAACAAGGAATCATGGTATATATTTGCTTCTTCTCACGAGACTGCCGTATTTTCACACATTTCAGATGCAACTGGACATTTTGCCAAGTGATTTACATTTTCACACGTGAGTTACATACAGCCATATGAGACTGCAGCATTCGAATTTCAATTCACATATTAAAAAGCCAATTTCACACATGAACTCACATGAAATTGGCTTTTCAATATGTGAATTCCACATTTCCACATTTTATTTGACGTGTTATTTGCTGTTTTAAAGCGAACTAAAGCTTTAACATGTGAAAAATGGGCATTCTCGCCATCGATTGGCCTTTTAAACATGCAAATGAAAATTTCCACGTGTGAATTTTACATTTTCAGTGATTAGTGATTGGATTTCCACATGTAGGAATAAAACATTGCATATCATATTCCTTTTTCCCAGGTGACCGTGTCCCCGGTTACAAACAAAGCTGTATAGATAGTGAGGTTAGTGAGGCATCTTTTCTACTATCTGATTTATTACATTTCTTAGTTTCTTTCGTGTATCCTACTGTTTAATGCTGAAAGAACCACAGCACGGTATCTGTACTCCTACACACCATTTTATGTTATGTTTCCTTATCAAATAATCCCTAATCTGATCTTTGTTTGTCCCTTTATACCTCAGCTTGTTTCATTGTATTGTCTCATATATTATACATGTCACATTATCTTAAATCTCGTTAAACCCTGTTTCACCTTCTGCGGAGACAGTTGCGTGTGTTTTCGTGTTAAACCATCCATCATAGTAAATACAGGTTTTGCTTAATATGTGTTTTTGTCCGGTGTGTGACAGAGCAGCCATCATTCTCTCAGCAGAACTCATCGCTCTTCTTGTTATCCTCTCCTCATCCTCTCTTTATCCTCTCTTCTCATCTAATCTCTTCTCCTCTCATCCTCCTTTTCAGTCAGGAAGCCCCTGGATCGACATCAATGGGCCTCTGAAGGAACGAGGGGAGACAGAGAGACACGAAGGAGACGACGGAAGAGGACGGAGAAAGAGGGTTGGAAACAGACTGAGAGAGGGGCAGAGAAAGTGAAAGAGGAAAAAAACAGAAAGTGACCGAGAAAGAGAGAGAAGATGGAGGTAAACAGAGAAAAGAGAAACAGGAACAGTGGGAAAGACAGAGAGACGGAGAGGGGGAGAGTGAGTAATTACAGGACTCCCAGTGTTTTCAAAGCCCCTCTTTTATCTCACCCTTCCTGTGGCTGAGAAAAAGAGAAGCAGCGGAAAGAGGGGGGAGGAGGAGGAGGAGGAGGAGAGGAAGACTAAAGTCCAAGCTTTAGTCCAACTCAGACAACAGGCACCAGTCATCCACATCACACACACACCAGCAGACACACACTCAAACTAATTTATAGCTTCTGTTTCAAAGACCTTTTCTCATCTGAAACAAGATGTTTGTGTGTGTGTGTGTGTGTGTGTGTGTGTGTGTGTGTGTGTGTGTGTGTGTGTGTGTGTGTGTGTGTGTGTGTTTGTGTGTGTGCGTGTGCGTGTGTGTGTGTGCAGTGGGCCTTATGTTAAGTACTTTAACGCTGACAGTGGTAATATCGCCAATAAATACAGAAATATATCCAACTTATCTTTCTCAATCTGTGAACATTGTGCTTGTTATTTCTATATGTTTTACATGTCTATATATTGCATAGCTGACACTGTATACTGAGTGTTTTAACCAAATCTCTACCAAAAACAAATTACAGTAGAAGCTGAAACTGTAGTGGTAGTACTAGTAGAAATAGAGAGTGTAACGTAAAGATATTGTGTTGAGATATTACTTTGGTAAAAGGGAAAGTCATCCGTACAAATAGGCCTGGTACTGAAGTGAAAGTCTTAAAGTATCTGATATTAAATATATTAAAGTATCAACGGTAGTTTGTGGGCAATAAACATACTTAAATATCAAATTTAAAAGTAAAAGTTAATTTCACATATTTGTATAAACTATATGATCTAGGTTTCCCAGTTATTGGATCAGATATTCAGCATTTTTCTAATGATCAGAATCAGTGTTTTATATTATATGATTGCATTTAAAATAAATTCAGGAAAAATTGTGGTACTAATAATAACTAATAATTAAAGTATACAAATAAAGGCTGTGGGCTGAAAAGAAGCTTTATATACTCGATACTCAATACTCAAGTTAAGTACAAGTAGCCTACTTCAAAATTGTGCAGTTCAGTACTTGAGTAAATGTACTTAGTTACATTCCATCCCTGGGAGTAAAAGTAGAGGTAGTCGTAGGTACAATATCAGTAATTAATAGCAATAGTAGCTGTTAGTAAATTTGGATTCTGTAAACTTGTGATGAACATTTTTTCACTATTTATAATTAATGGTTGAGAAGATTATTGGCAGATTAATCAATTATGAAAAAAACTGTTAGTTGCAACCTGAATATGTAAGTCTACATTTACTGTAGATTATGTAGCTATGTACATATTGAGAGAGAGTACTACGAGCAACATACAATATATAAAAATACAAAATAAAAGCACAGCTGTCCTTTCAAAAAAGAGGTTTATTCAAGTGTGCTAATGGTACACTTCTTTAAAACAGAAATATACCTAACAAAGTTATACTTAAGGATACTTAAAGAAAAGTCTGTGTGTTTGTACTTATACTTATATCAGTACTTAATCTTGTGATCAAGACATAGGCCTACTTAAGAAGAGTATACGTAAGTATTTTTGCCTTATACAGACAGTTTCTAGCCCTAAAGACTGTATTCATACTGTAGGTTTGATGGTTTCTGATCTGAGCTGGGATGTCGAGTTTAGTTTTCACTGTTACGTTCCTATATTTTGGCATCTAATACATAGATCTATTTGTTTGAAAAGTTTGGTTTATACGTTCTTAATCCTGAGGATGTTGTGAAATTTTTATAGGTGTAGTTAACTGGCACTAAAGAGTCGACTTCTACTTTAAAGGTGCACTATGTAGTTTTAATCAGAAGAGAAAGGTCTTCATTGAAACTAAATAAACAAACTCTCTTGGTTTTCATAACTGTACAAACTGAAAGCACAACACAATTTCATACTGTTTTGCTTATATGTGGCGGACCCTGCCACCTTTCTAGCTTCAAACAGTGTTCTGGGGACCTAAACAGCTTGTTTACTGAAAAATAAATATTTCTGAGTTAGGGTTAGGGTAAAAAACTACATAGTGCCCCTTTAAAGAACAATGAAAGGTATATTTCAAGTATAACACCTAAATAGTTTCCAGTGTACCAGTGAATGCAACCTGCCACTGATTTGTGTTCATGTTAGTGGTGATCACTGAACTAGAGTCTGCTGCCACTGCACCTCCGTGCCCACTAGATGGCGCAGTTGAGTCGTAGCCTGCAGCGTGTTAATTGCCCCCGCCGTGCGGAGGAGAGTCTACCTGAGCCACGTTAATCTGTCTTCTCATTCAGGGCGGAGAAAAGCCTGACACTTTTTTCCTCATCAAGGAGGAGCCTGAAGACACACCGACATGCTCCAAAGTGGAGGCTGAGGCACAACTCAAACCGTGTGGAGTAAAAAGTCGTCAGACAGTACACCTCGGCGATGCTTATCCGACACCACGCCACAGATTGATCACCGATCAGCAGGAGCGACCAGCCGCCAGCAGGACCCGCAGTGCAGCGCGCCCCCCTCTCTGAGCTCCAGGTAAGACTGTGTGTCTGAGCAGCTCCGCTCTCAGGAATGCGCGGACGGATTGCTGCAAGACTTCGGGGGAAATTCCTGAGCAACACTTATTGTGGCAAACAAACGTGGTTTTATGTCATTTTTTTGCTTCTAAGAAACAAAAGCAGCAGTTGTTAGTCTTTCTGAAACAGGACTTGGAGACTTTAAGGCAGACCCACTGCAGATGCATGTCTTAGAAGAACAATCAAAGCATCTGTTTAAGGTTATATTTGCGGTTTTGGGTTCAAATATGCTGTTTAGGTGACATCTCATTTCACTGACTGACCACTGTGTGACATCTCGGGCAACACAATGCAGATGTTTGTTTTCAAGTGCACGAGATTGGAGGAATATATCTCCCAAGATGATTGTTTGTCTACCCACATTAAATACACTTTTGAGCACAGTGTGCATGTTACAAGCAAAACCTCAAATACATTCTGAAGTATGTAAAGGTACGTGTTGGTGCAAAGGTTGTAGCCCAAGGTGGAAGACAGATGTGATTGCTTCTCACATCACTTGCTTCACAGTTTAGGCCTGAATTGCTTCTTGACAGGGCTCTCAAACAACACAGATTCACTTCTCGTGAAACCACGCTGTAGCAACAGGGTTCAGATAATTAAATTCTTCGTCATAAATCATTTTAATGCTGCAAAATAAGCCGTATCTCTCCTACAGTGTTGGGGATGTGCCTCTCAGACTGTGTTTTTAGCCGTTTGTTTGAGAGACTGTGCGTTTATGACCTCGCACACCTTTCTCCCGTCTGCATAATTGTTTTTTTTGGTGCCGCCTGACTGTCCCGGGCCCCGGGGCCCCCGGGGGAAGTCCTGCCCGCAGACAGGCAGCCCGGCCCGGCTGGGGACATGCCGGGTCCTGCCGGGCCTCTGAAGTCTGCTGGCTGGCTTTGAACTATAGCTGCTGGAGGTGGAAATCAATCCGTCTCTATCTCCCCCCCCCCCTCTCCCTTTTACTCTTTCCCTCTTTCTATCTCTCTATCTTCCTTCCCTCTCTCCCCCCTGCAGCCCCCAGCACAGCGCGTCTCCTCTGCCATCGAATCTTTTAATGTTCCCAGGTAGAAAGGCAAAGGAGACACAGAGAAGAAACAGGGGAGGGAGTGTAAGTCATCTTCAAAAGGAGTTCTTGAGGATTAAAGGGATGAAGGCAAAAAAACTAACAAAGCCAGCGCCTGTAGTCATGATCATCCTATACTAGACTCAAGTGAATAGACAATTTGTGTACTTACTCATCGCTCTGACGCTTAATGCTCCTCGGTACTCGAATTCACACAATGACCCTATTTATTTTATGAGTGATATCATAGAAAGAAAAAAGGATTGTTGTGTGTGTGTTTTTTTTTTTCTTGGGAAAGTTATTGTTGAGATTTATGCCGCAGCTGATTCCAATCCACAAAGCATATCCATTTCCCCAAATCCGAATTTATAGAGCTCAGGAGGCCTGTTAGGGCTGAACGTTGCATAATGCTTCACACATCTAAGACTATATTGTACCAAACACATAAGAAGGAGTTTACATATGGAAGTGAAGTTATTCAGCTTATTAGGTTTCTACATTTAATTTATGACACAGCGGTTTGTGGAGGCTTTTATCCAAACTCCAGCCCCGTCTACAGTGACGACAGTAATCCTTTACGTTTTGTATAATGTATAGGATTGTAGTAATCGTCTTTAAGAATGTAAGATTTTGAGATTTATAGGGTTATAAACCAGTCCAATGAAGATAAATCCAAAAGGAAATCCAATTTTAGTGTCAACTTCATCCCTACAGGGATATTGACATTTATTGTAAGGGTTTTTATTACATCTGGAAAAAGTACAAATGACTTCACTGGAGTACGTCTTCCTCAGTAGTTCTTAAATCAGACTCAATATAAAAGTAATAAAACAAAAACAGCTCACAAAACAGGCATTGTTGTTTTTAATGGAAAACAAATTGTTGCATTAAAATACAAAAAGCGACTATTGTTGTAGTTTTTGTAGCGATGCAGAAATAGACATGAAGTATTGATAATCTATTCGTAGTTAAGTATCTTTAAAGGAGCCCTGTGGAGGTTTCTTGTGAACAAGGTTTGTGTTTACGTTCAGCATTTCTTCCTGAAACACGTCACGTTAAACTTTGACATCTAACTGACGTGTTGAATGCATTCCTGTCAAAGGAAAATTAGTCTGAAAAGTTTGAAACCCACATTGTTTACATCCGTTTTTACTTCCTGGTGGTCTTCACCTTCCCTGCCTTTGTTGGTATATTGATTTGTTTGTTAGTGCTTTCTGACTACCTGTAGATTAGTGGCAGACATGTATATACAGCCATCTGCATGCATGTGCATCCTCAAGCATTAAAACAAAACCCACGCCTAAAAACATTGCTCAAAAACTCAACAGGGTGACTTTAAGTCTACTTTTAGATTACAAAAAGCACTGGGCAAGAAGCGTTAATGTGTTTTTATTTTGTAAGGTTTATCAGTGAGATCTTACCTTTGTATCTGTATGCTGAGAACCTGCATGTTCCCAACACTGGTAGGTCATACAAACCAATGCATACTGTTCTTTAAAGAGCAAACAAAAGTCTTCTTCAGATAATATCCTACCTTACTGTGTCCTAAATAACTTGCCTGCGTCACTAATAATTGCTGCACGACTCAGAGTCACCAGGACAGACAACTTTGAATAAGTCGGTGGATCTTCGGGACACCCTGAGGGGCTTCCAGGAAGTCTTCAGCAAAATGTGAGGTAGCTGCATTTCATTATATTTTAATTTACATGCTCTAATCTCCAGCAAGGCAACATAAAAAGAAAAAAAAATCCGTTTTTAATCTTAGGTTTCACTCTCACCGCTATTATTTCCCCACGAGCAGTGCAGACGGTTTAAGAAACCAATACTAAATCAGCGGTTGAAGCCTCTCCATGGAGCCCCAAGGGGCACGTTTTAATCAAATTGAGGTTTGTGGTCTAGTTTGTGTCGACTTAAGAGTCCTCCTAATGGGAACCTACTTCAGTTAGTCATCTATTTTTATCTATTTTGTGGAAAAGCAGAAATACAAAGCGAGGTATTTAACAAAAGCTATTTGATATAATACACAAAATTATTAGTTATTAAGACAAAGCTAAAACAGATTGTTGTGTGGGAGTGGGTGCTTTAAAGTAGCAGCTTTTGCACGCCATGGCAGGTTTTAATCTCACGATGTGGTGTGTTTTGAGACAGTTGGTAGGTGGGAAGTCGGTGAGGGATCGTGTTGTTGGGCACCTGTACAGTTGGCTGCTGAATCTGTTGTGATGGTGCGGTCCGAACTCCTCATGTTAGCAGAAAATGCGCTTTACTAGAAGAAGTCAAAGATGCTTCTGTTGGTTTTGTAACTTTCAACCCACTAAGTAACGTACTTAAATTCTTAAAGTCGTCATTTTTTCAAAGCGCTGTGAGGATGAAGTTTCCTTCAACCTCACAGCCACATCCATTCATCAAGCCAAGCTGCAGCTCAGACTAGAATTAGCCCAACCCAGTCACCAGGATAAAACGTTGGCAGGTAATGTTTCTGTAAACTACTGATACATTCATATGTGTCACAGGCCCGTGTACCATATCTGTCCATATGACATGTTTGTGGCATGACTTTCGTATGGAGACGTGGAGGGTCTGGTGTTGGAGTTACAGGCGAGAATGCTGCCAAGCCAGCGATCGCAGCTCAAGACTGCGTTTCCACATTTGTAAATGTGAAACCACTGGATATTTTTAGGAAAACCTCAGGACAATTTCCAGCTGTGTTTGTGCCGACCAAAGCAGCAATTTTAAGCCAAAGACATGATCTTTTCCTAACCCTAACCAAGTGTTGTCTGTACCTAAACCCAACCGAACCGTAAGCATAGCGTTGTTTTAATATATCTGTGACATGCAGAAACGTGCGTTGCCAACATTTATTGTATTTTTCTGGCGATTGGGTTATCCACCCGCTAGAAACACTCTGAGAAGGCGCAGATTTCTTCTAAGAATACTCCACAGTAGGTGAAATGCTGACAACAAGCAGAAATGAACAATGCTGATACAACACTGAGTTATTTTTACTGAAAACAACTATTTTAACACTAACTGTCTTTGAGTAAGGTTATTTGACAGTGTAGAAACTTGGGGTTGGCAGTACCACGGAGTTTGGTTCAATTCGATACCAAGTAATACCTAAGATCACCAACATTAGGGGTCGACCGATGCGGCTTTTTCAGGGCTGATACTGATACAGATTATTAGAAATCAAGGAGACCGATAATCAATATTTGGAACTACTATTCATTCATGAGTTTCTTTACTTCTTTACTTGTTTCCTTCTACCTTCCTCTCATTACATTTATTTCATACATTTAATTACTACTTACCCTGCAGATTCAGATTATTCAGTGTTTGTAGGCTATTAATTGTGACGTGTTACCGAACAGATAGTGTTGTGGGCGGGACATTGTGTGAGAGGAAGTTGCATCAGAGCCAAAGTAGCAAATTTTTAATTAGTTTATTTTATCGGCAATCTGACGGAAAAGTCACCGATATCAATAATCGGAAAATGCTGAATATCAGCCCTGATAGTCAGCCAGGGTGATGATCCGTCCACCCCTCAGCGATATCGATTTTTCTAGTGTCAAAAGCAGTTAATGTCCTATCATGTAATGTATCATTACTACTATTATACTTCTGAATATCTCACCACCAAATAATTCCCTAACACGAGGCATTTCTTTTCACTATTCTCTGTTAAATACTTAAATACATGCCGAGTTAAAACACAAGACAGTTTTTAATGGTGAAAGAAGAAATGCAGAGTTGCAGATATTGCAGAATATTACCTTGCCAAACATTTTTTTGGTATCAATTCGTGTTGACGCTTGTATCAACACTTAAAAACAAGGGAAACAGGAAACACCACAAGAGGTTCCCTTTTCCCAAAACACGTGTAACTTTTTTGTATCCCAGATGATGGTTTCTTCTGCGATCCCTTTATTGTAGGTTATTTAGAAGGGAAACAGTAATGTGTAGAGATGATGGCTGGTTGCAGATTAGGCTTCCCACCTACAGCCGCTGCAAAACAAACAGAGACAGAGACAGGGAGAGAGATGTTCTGCCCCAGCGGAGCTAAAGAAGGGAACAAGGGATCAGGGAGAGGAGACGATGAAAGACAGATCACCGGCAGGCACAGAATCAAAGAGTTTACAGACTGACTGGAGCTGGGATAGGTGTGTGTGTTATGAGTGTGTGTGTGTGTGTGTGTGTGTGTGTGTGTGTGTGTGTGTGTGTGTGTGTGTGTGTGTGTGTGCACTTGTGACTTCTTTTCATGTGCTCTAAGAGTTTGTTTTTCCTGCGCACCGAGTGGGAAGCTGACAGTAAGTCTGTAATTAAAGCAATCAAAAGATGAAGAGAGATGAAGAGACGTCGCACACACACGTGCACACGCAGAAACACACATTTCATGTTGTGCTCTGGTCATGTATGTAATTTTTTTTTCTGCTTCATGGAAGATCTGCACATTATTTAAGGAATTAAGTCTTTCCATGAGGCCTTCTCTGGAAAACATTTGAGACACCAGCTCTTTGTGCGTCCCACTTCCAGTAGTTTTCTCGTCTGATTTGTTGGTGGAAATTCAAGTTGCTGCAAAGCAATGTTTTGACACTCCTGTGAAAACAAAGTTCACACTGATAAACCACGACACTGCAGTTGGACGGGATCGGGGTAAATAGATTTTTTAAGTCAGCAGCAGACGAGAGCCAGCTGTTGTCTGAGGTTTGCGTCTGTCTCCGAAGCTGGAAATCACTTTAATCATGGGTTTATTTTCACATCAAACTCAGACGGTCATCATGTTGCAAATTAGACTTATCTGTGTATGGCTCATTTAGTTTGTGATATCTGAGCCTTGATGGATACTTTGTTCAGTGAGTTTGACTTCCTTAAGCGCTGATAAAGACTTGGAGAACGAGAAGGAACATCTGCAAATATGAAGAAATGTGAGCACGCTGGTTAATTGCAGCTATAGTGCTTTTTCCCCAATCAGTGCGTTCTGTTTAGAGAAGTTTTGAGACACACTCATGGTCTGATTCACCTGAATGTGAAAGCGGTTGGTCTACTTGACTGACAGCGCTGCTGCCACCCCTCTATTTACCCTCAGACTGCACCCAAATCATCGAAAGGAGACAAAATGCCAGCAGCACATTCCTCCGTCATAATTCACCCACCAAAAAAAAAAGACAGACAGGGGCACTTAAAAGTGGATTGACAGTGGAATGACCAAATTCTTGAACACACACTTGGAAGCATTATTGAAATTCAGAGCAGAAAATGTAGAAATAGTTGAGCTGATGTGTGTTTTGATGCCTTTTCGGGTGGATTATTAGAAGCACAGGTGTGATACAGCTGCAGAATGGTTAATAACATGGCTCAGATTTCTTTTCATGATTATAAGATGAATTTCTCTGATTATATCCACGAGTTAGTAACAATCACAGCTGCATTTGTTAAAAGTGTAAAAACCTGACATGAAACATAACAAAGTACACTGAACGAGAGGCACAATCATCCAGTGTAAAGATAAAAACACGATGTCTTGTCAGAGTGAGTTTTTCACCAGAGCTGGTGGAGGTTTAAATGACAGACTGCAGGAACTTGATAGCGGGGAAGTCCACACTGTTACTGGTTCATGTTTAAAGTTTTATCACCTGTGAGAGCTCATATTCAGATCATAAATATTAAACTTTAATAACATCAAACACAACCACCAGAATTAATGTTGGTGATATGTTGAACATTTTCAAACTTTCACCTCACGATTACCTTGGCCAAAATAATTCCCGATACTGGAACGTACATACACTTGACCTTACATTTGTTTAATGGCATCACTGCGTAAATAAAGGATAAATAAAGGATAGGCACCTTGTCTTCCTGTCGTTCTTAAGTTTTGAATCCAGACTTAATTGATCCCTCACCGGGTAAATTCACTAAAATTCACACACCTAAAGTCATGGTGGTGTGTCTTCCCCTTCAGATGTAGGACTGCAGGTTATTGAACCAGCTGGCTTTGAGAGGAAATTCATGATTATCCCATTAATGGAAGTTCACCACGATCAACTTATCATCATCCTTGGTTGTGATCTTATGGTCAGGTTAGGTTTAGGCATAAAAAACACTTGGTAAGGGTTAGGAAATCATGTTTTGGCGATTCTGTCACTTCAGACTATCCAGTTTTGTTGCCACTAACATAGCTGGAAGTTGTCCCGATGTCTAGCCAGTGGTTTCATGCTTACTGTTGTTTAAACGCTGCCATCTTGATTAGCTTTCACGCCACCACCTCTTCTTGTGTCAGAAGCTCGATGATTATGAGTGCAATATACTTGCTGCTTGGTTGTCTGGAAGGATGTGGGGTGCTGTGTGTCAGAGTGGGAAGCATGTGTTTGAGATCCTGCTTGAATTTGGCAGGTTGAGAACTTGGATCTGTAAAAGGATCAAATAATCAGCTTTTTAAGGGACAGAAGGCATCATTGATTAACTCTGGTATTTGTTTATGGCCTGGAAGAAAAGGGATTATGTGTTGAAGTGTGTGAGTATGTTTCTTGCCAAAGTGATATGAGACTGTTCGTGATCAAAGCCATCAAATATTGTCAGGATCATCAGCCACCAGCAGCTTCAGCCAAACAATATTAGTATAAGCACAGAGGTTGCTTGAAAGAAAAAAATGAGTAAGAGAAAAAAGAGAAAGCTTTCAATGGAAAACAGATTTTCCTTTTATACGACAGAGATCCCTGGAACCACACGCTGCTAATTTAATTGTCTTCAGAAATTAAGTGCTGTGGAAGCGCCCACAAACCGTCCTCTAACCACTTTCTTCATCTCCTTCATTGATTTGCTCGTTGGCCTAGTTCCCTCGCCACTGATTGGCCCATTACTTAATCGGGCAGGAAGTCATTATCAACTGGTGTAATGAATATCCTTTACAGGGTTAAACACAGATGGTGAAAAGCCGTTTCCCACACGATCCGTCGATAACGACATTCAGAAAGACACAGGACAGTGCAGAGGAAGAGACTTATTTGGGATACCTCTTAATATAATTAATTAGCTGAATGTTAAGCCGAAGAGACAGAAAGAGCAAAGTTTAACAATGTTACCAGTGTGGTATCTGTTACATGTTCCAGTAAAAGTTAACAGCAACAAAGTGTCAAAGTTGGCGTCGGTAAAGTCTGTTTGAGGTTTGCTTCTGGTTTGTTGCATTACATTTGAGTCCCAGAGCTGAGGAGCAGATTTTCCAAAATCCAAACAAAGACGCTGTCCTTAAAATTGAGCTTCCACATACATGAAGAAGTAGGCTAATGTCTGTTTTGGGGATTTGACACCTAGTGGCTCATTCACATGTCGGCCACTTTGAAAACACATACAAAAGATCTAAGAAACTGGATTTATCCCAAGCGTCAGCTCACTTTCAGACAGCTGTTTTTTTGTTTTTTTTATCTGGAACCGGCTGGGTTTACAGTAACTGGGTTGCTGGATTCATCTTCAAGGCTCGGTTGAGCGTTTCATTGAACTTGTTGCATGCTGCTGTATTGGCGACTACCAGGTTGGAAGCACTGGGATATCTTTAATCTTCCAATTATTAAACTGCAAGCCCTCTTGAGGCCAAAGGCAGAGTTAGCAATGATAAAGACCGCAGCGGGAAAAGGGGAGATATTGACCCACCATAGACTGATCATGCAGTAAGAATCTCCTGCTTATTAATGTCCAGAGCATATTTGTCAGTATGACTGAAGACAAGCCTGTCTCACATGAGAAACAGCTGATGATCTTTACTGTTCTGAGCACAGACTGTACAAAATATGGACGGAGCTCTTCAGGTCTGAAAAGTGAAGCCAATGCAGAAGTGCCTTATAGCTGTATTCTTTTTAATGGCCAGCTGGGGGCGACTCCACTGGTTGCAAAAACAAGTCAGATTGTATGCAAAGCTTATGAGAAAATGACCCTACCTATTGACCATAAAGCAGGGTATGCTTTAGGGTGTGGCTGTGTTCCCAGCTCCCCAGCTCCAGTCTTTTGTCCAAATATGGTCACTTCTGGCTCCAAAAAAGCACGATGGCGACGGCCATAATGCTTGATGTAAAACTTGAGGCTTCAGAACAGGAGCCCACAAACCAATGGGTGACGTCGAGGTGGGTTTTGTCAACCAAGACCCTGTCGCTTGATCGGTGGACTTGAACGCACTGTTTATAGAAATTAACAAACAATTTGCTGACACATTAACGTCTAAAGCATTACTTTAGAGAATACAAACACAAGGATGTAGTTATGGGGCGATGCCAGATCCGACTGCCAAAAAAAAAAGAGGGTAGAGAGGTAACAGGGGTTCCTGTCTCCTCAGTGTGTGTGTTGGTAGAAGCTGATCTATGGGAATTTCCGTTTGCCGACCCCTCCCTTCACCTACAGGGTATAAAGCATCCATATAATGACTTTTAGCTCAGTCTATCACATTTGGCTGTCACATTTAGCTGCAGTCCATATCAGTGCAGACTTAACCCTGCTTTGAAGTTTTCTGCTGGATTCTTAATGATATTAAGGCATTATACTTGTCACTGTGGGCCAGGGAGCTTTGATGAGAGATGTCTTCTTTTAGGGCTCATTGAATCCCATTGTATGAATTTTTGAGGTCAGTGGGTTTGTTATTGTGCATTTTTAAATGAAGCAGAGTAAATTGTCTTGCCATAGTTATGTGGAATTTCATATTGTATTTCCTCTGCTGACAAAAGAAAAGCAATCAAATGAAACCAAATGAGAAACAGAGCTGAAGACAGAGCTAATGAAGGGAGGCAGGGAGGGATGGAGGTTGTTGACAAGTTATTAAGCCGAGAAGACATTGCAAAATAATTTTAAAAAACTTTATTCGTCCAGAAAAATGGCAGCCGAAATTCACACGCTCGTACTGGGAGCTGCCCAATGTGATCGCTGCGTCGTACTGGTGCCACAGGGAACTGCACAGGCTCTACCTGTTAATGACACAGGTAAAGACAGAAGGGTTATTTATCAGAGATTATGTGGTCGTTAGAAGATTTATACCCTCGGGGGGCAAAAGACTTGGGCTGACTTTCATCTCAGACCTGCCCCGACAGAGAGCGAGCGAGGGCTGGAGACACCGAGAGAGGCGAGAAAGAGGTAGAACAGAGTGTCAGGAGACACACAGTCTTCAAACATGGAGGTGTGTATGTGTGTGTATGTGTGTGTGTGTATATGTGTGTGTGCACGTGTGTGTGCATCACTTTAACCCCATAATGAGTAGCCTTGAGGGGGTCCACAACCATTTGGCAGTTCTTCATTTCCTGATTTGAAAAAAAGTGCTATCTACCCTTTCATCTCTTCAGCAGCAACACACAAGTCTGCACGTACACACACACATGCATACACCCACGCACACAAACACAGACACACACACACCAGTTGTGGTCTTACCACAAGGACTTGTGCAATTAAGCCTATTTTGCCCTCAGAAGCTAACTCTGCACGTATTTATCGGTCATATATCTATGTGTTAATGTGTGTGTGCGTGTGTCTTTGTACGTGTGTCTTTGTGCGTGTGTGTGTTTGTGTAAGCTGTAATTAAGTGAGATCAAACCCCTCGGGGGTCGGGGAATTAGCCATCATTGAAGATCAGAAGGTTTTTCAGTCAAGTCTGCGACAAGGAAGAGTGAAATCAGAGGTTTGGAGCCAGACAGACAGATTGTGACCTGAGATAGCAGATGTAATGGCAGCTCCTTCCTCTCTCTCTCTCTCTCCGGCACACACACACACACGTCTTTGATGCTTCCGACAGCTTCAGGTGGATTTAAAGTTCAGCTGTAAATGTGTTGAATTGATTTTTCCTGACCTCGGGGCACATCAGTCAAAACAACAACATTCTTTCATGTCAGAACGAACAGTGTCAGTGTTTGTGTTTTCTTCAGTGCCACTCCTGTGGTGAAGGTATGGTCAGGTGTAGGCAGCTGGAGCTGTTTGATTAAAGGTTACGGAGTGATTGCCTTCATGGTTAATGGAAACCCGTGCTGTCTGTCGTTAGATAGAGGTCAGACTCTAAAACCGCATTTCCATGAACGCGTCTAGTTGGAAATGTCACTTATTTCTTGATTATGTACTTTAAGTACAAAAGGACTCATCCTCACTACAAAAGGTAACTATGGAAAAATATGAGCCGGTTTAAACACTTTTCTAGAGCTGCTGCTATCCACTGATTGTTGATGAGTTTCTTGATTTGTTTTTTGTTTTGTTTGGTCTATAAAATGTCATAAGATGGTGAAAAATGTCCATCAGTGTTCAGTAAGATCACATAATCAAATGTTTTGTTTCATCCACAACCCAGAAATATCCAGCTTACAGTCATAGAGAAGTAAACAAACAACAAACTGTTGGAATCAGACAATTTTGACTGTTTTTCTATGCAAAAATACGCAACTGATTATAATAAATTATCAAAAAAGTTGGCGATTGATTTAACATAGAACTTATCTAATAATCTAATAATCATTGCAGCTTTACTCTATTCTGTGCAGTGTTCCACATTGTTATTGCAGGTTTTATATCCAGGATTCAAACCGGGATTGGATATTTTTAATATACCCTGACAGAATTATTATTTTATTTATTTGTATTATTATTTCTCATTTTCTGTTTATTTTTTAAAAATGTTTTATTTGCACATACAGAACACTGTATAAAATCAAGATAAGGAGAAGACAAGACAAGTATGTGTCAGGAGATTGGAAGACATCAGGCATGCAAAGAACAGACCTCCCCTCCCTCACAGAACAAAACATTAATAAAAATTTATATCACATAAATTGGTAAAATGCAACAAGAATCTAACAAAATAAGCAGAAAACGAACCAATCAGTAGATGATGATCCAATAAAAACAGAAATACATTAAATATCAATACGAGGAAAAAGGAAGATACACGTTCAGTAAATAATTAGACATGATACATTAAATGTGATGACAATTTTCTTTTAAAAATGACCTTTATTCCTGTTTACAATCATTTAAATATTGTGTTCAGAAATTAAATTAAAATGTATTATCGGTGCACCTAAATGAAAAAGTTGGGCACACTAGTGTCAAAAGTGAGTCTGGAGCCCTGTGAAAGTGTAGTTTTGTTCCTCTTTCAGGAAAAGTATCTAACATTTTCCCACTGTTTTAATCAAAAAGACTGTTTTAATAAAAAAAGGCAGCAAGTTAGATCTTCAAGGTTTCCTGTCTCTTCCCTCTTAGTTTCCTCTGCTCTCCTGCGGGGGGTCTGGGTGTGTCATGAGCACTGTTTACAGTGTCCCATATAAAACCATAAATCATTCATGAATACGATAATTTTCCACGGCATGTATGCCCTAGATCCAAGAAAAGTGTCTATACACACATTCATACATCCACCTGCACCTTTAGTGTATACAGTAGTAATCAACACTCAAGGATACTCCGTGAGAAATGCACTTAATTACAGTAATTAAAGGTGCGTTTGTGTACGTCGACTCTGCGTGTGTGCGTGCTTTCACACTAACTAGTGTTTGGGCTTGTCGTCTTTACTAATCTAATGTACATAAATATGACTTAAAATCTTATTTAGCTGTGAAAACGAGTGTCGCTGTGGTCGATGGGAAAAAAAGTGGATTCCAGTTCTAATTTCTCACATTCATCATCACAGAACAGTGACTCGTAGCTTTCCATTTGATCCTAATGGCCAGAAAATTTAATTATCCAGTCGCCGAGTCGATCAAAGGATTGCAGCGTTTGATTCTTTGGGCCTTATTGACTCAGATATGGTGGAGTTTGTTGGTTCGAAGTATTAAATGGAGGCGTGTAATTAACTTGTAGATTAAAAGCAAATTATAATTGGAGAGAGTAATTTAACATCCAGCAGCGCCACTTGTTTCTGCGGAAGCCTGCGTGCTTCAGGAAGCCGACGGGAGCAGCGAGCTCTTATCTGTACTGCCACCCTGTCAGAGACCACACACACTCACACACACACACACGCACACACACACATACACACACTCATTTTCATCCTGAAAGCATACCAGCAAAAAAGGAGAGGAAAGCTCAGGAAAATATGATGCGTGGTAAATACTACATAATTGAACGCGTTGCTCTCTCAATGAATTAAACCTAAATTAAGCACGAGAGCTGCGCGTTCTTTGTAAGTCCTTTAAAGAAAACTGTAAAATCAAGTCAAGTCAGCGAGGCAATAAGGCAGCTTCAAGTGAAAAGGGGTTCCTCTGGATTCAGAGCAAAGTGATCGAATTGCCATAAACGCTGCAAATCAGTCAGTTCGCTCCACTTTCTCTCCCTCCGGGGCCAGTGATTTATTTTTTCAGTGTATTTGTTTTCAGTTTGTTTACAAGTCCTTGGCCTTTCGCTGAGTGTGTCTGAGCTCATCGCTCGTCGACTCTCTTCAAACACGGCCCAGGAGTTGAATCTTTACCCTCGCCAACACATATCCTTTCAATTAGGACATTATTTAAACACACACCGACACACACAAATGCTCCATCCGAGACCGATGCAGGACAGTAAATATATAATCGCAGGCCTGATCTTGCAGACACATGTGCAAAAACAATAATAATCAATTACACATTACCACACATGCACATGGACTCCCACGAACACACAAATAATTTATGCCTTACTGAGAGAAATACACACAGGCTTTATGAAGCGTTGCTATCAACAGCATTAAAAGTGCATCCAAGCTGCTGCTGTCATGTCAAGAGTAAAAATACGAGCGAAGCACATTCAGACACATTACTGTCTTACTTTCATGGCTTTTAGACGTTTGCAACCTGTTGGTTTTACTGCCAGCAGTCGTAAAGCCAGCCTTCAGCCGCGAGACAGAGTCTTTAAGCTTGGTTGCTAAAACAAACACACGATCCCCTAATGACTGTTTACCCGGCGTCCACTGTGTGTGTGTCGAAGAGCATCGCAGCAGTGTTTCTAAATTTGTTTTGTGGGACTCCAGCAAAGCAGCGTCAGTTACATCCTCAGGAGGATTTTACAGCGGTTCCACTCACTGAGCCAAGAACGGGATAGACTGCTCGTCTTGGACACAAAGGCTTTAAATCCAACATGTTAAAGGGACAGTTCAACCCCAAAAATCAAAAATACAGATTTGTCCTCTTACCTGTAGTACTCTTTATGCATCTAGATTGTTTTGGTGTGAGTCAGGGACGCAGGAAGTCAGTGACAGTGGGGGTGCTGAAGGGAAATGTATCTGGTCATCATTAACAGTGCAAACCTGAACACCAACACATTATAGGTCAGAGCAGCCACAGCAACTACAGTCAACAACAGTAAGGAGATGAAGAGAGAGAGAGAAAATCCCCAGACTCCCTTATCAACTCATTCAATTATGTGAGTTGTTGAGTATGCAGAAACTTTATAAACTTTGTAAAGCGCGGTTTCTGACAAATTTTTACTTATTCGGGCCTTCTCGTAAATTCGGCATATGTCATAGCCTCGTATTAGGGGGTGCTGCAGCCCCCTCAGCTCCTCTAGTTCCCGTATCCATGGGGTGAGTTGTTCAGGTTTGGGGATATATCCGCTGTAGAGATGTCTGCCCTCTGTTGAATATAATTGAATTATATGGTGCTCAGCTCGAGCTGCTCAAAGCACCAAAAAAAAAAAAATTAAATGGAAAAACTGAACAGAAATGTCTCTTTCCAGAAATCATCACCTATCATCGACTAGAGGCCCGTGCTCATGACAGCACGGGGCGTAAACATTAATGGCATCCCCCTCGACTGAGCTGTAACGTTAGCGTTTTCATACATCTCATTTCCTTCTGCACAGTGATACAAAAAGAGAAAAAAACAACACATTCTGTGGATTATCTTGAGAAACCGGGTCATGATTGCTGGAAAGAGACATCGCTTTTTTAAATGTATTTTGGGCGCAATGAGCACCACAGGTCGAGCGCCATCTTGGCAGCCATCTCTACGCCTGATATCTCCAAAACTTGGTAACTCACGACAAAACAATTCAGATTTTAAAAAAAATGTACCTGAGTAACTGCTAACTGCTGCTAAATGTAGCCCGTGTTATCTAGTTAGCCCAGTTAGCTGAGCAGCTGCTGGGATGGGCCAGGGCTAGCTGGTTAGCATGCTAACTTCACTAGATATCTCTGTAATACGATACATAATGTGAAAGTTGTTATTTCTTCACGTTCTGCTGATAACCTTTAGGTAATTTGTTAATGTTTTTAACTTAAAATCTTACATTTATCACTAATAAGCCCGACTAACAGGATAAGGTTACCATGAAACAGCAGTTGTACGCGCA